>NC_133580.1:9662757-9788461 GCF_964106895.1 Numenius arquata
CAAGACCACTACCATCCATTCACCCAAATGGTAACCCACCCAGGCATCCACACTTACTGCACGAATGAGTTAGGTACACCATTGCATAGCATGAACTGCACTGCAAAGGGATACAGAACTCACTAAACTCATTCCTAGATTTCAACACCCTAAATTTCTGCCCCTTTTCCAGGTGGTAGCATCAATCTGCTTAGCTCATGCAGGTGGGTGAATGCCAAGGTGAGAAACACAACCTGCACCTATCAATTCTCACCCACAGTGCCCTGTTTGCAAAACAGGGAAGGAAGAACACAAGCTTTTGTGAGTTGTTTGCAAGATGGATTTCACTTGAGAGCTCAGAAAGTCTTTGGCACATGCCATTTCATGCAGCAATGGCCTGTTGTACTGACAAAAGCAAACTGGTTCTGTGTAATTCCCCCCACCAAATTCTCTACAAATGTAGCCCCATTTCAAAGGCAGGCAGACAGGCAGGTGGCACAGGGGCAACACAAGCAGAACCACCCTTTCTTCGCACTGTGCAGCTGGACTTGAAATCGGGGTCTCTGCAAGCCTCTCCAAGGGTGATGCTAGTCTACACTGCTGTACCTAAAAATGTTCATTGCAAAGTCTTTCTCCCTTTTCCACTGAATCTTTCTCCTCATTCTACATGACAAAATCTGAAATCCTTACTAAATGCCATGGCGCACAGAATTGTTATTAACAAGCTTATTAGAGCTGTGAAACAGGATTTCCATCACATAAATCTCTTACTTTCCCCATAGTACAACAGGATACCACCCTAAGTATCTCATAATGCCCAGTGACCTACCTATTGCCTTGTAACAGAAGCAATCATATCTGATTTGCCCTTTACGAATTCTCCAGCTGTCTTGATTCATTAACATACTGCTAAGTGTTCCTTGTCTACCAGTGAAAATGTCCTGCTCTCCCAATCTCCTAAGAAGCCTCTCTCCATTCAGCTCCTTGTTTAATCAATGCTAATTACATAGTCCTGTGATCATCTCCTGAAATTAGCAAAAATGGTAACAAGTTCTTTGATTGCCAATGTTTTTGTAAATGTTATATTAAAAAATAGCACTAAAATAACAGCATAGACAAAATTTGTATTAGAACCGTGCGTGCTGTTTCAAAATTCACAGCAAGGGTGGCATGCAGGGTGGGAGCCCACTGCCATTCACTTCAACTGATTCAGTTAAACAGTGCACAGAAAAAAAACACCTACTTCCAGTTTGGAAAAGCACTGGTGAAGAAAAACACAATCTACAGTGAGTATTAGCAATAAGAGAACATGACTGTACAGCTGCAACTTCTCAATGTGCCGTTTTTTAAGAAAAAAATATTTATTTAGTTATAACATCATTAATTTAGCAATATCTGGGGATGGGGAAGGAAATAAAACAGTGTAAGCAAATTTCAGAATGTTGTTCAGAGATTGCTCAAAACCAAGGCATTTGATGAAGATTGCTTCACTTTTCTAACTGTGCAGCTTCTCGTACTGCCAGTCCCTGCACAATACAAAAGCCATTACCAAACAGTTCCTTTGAGAACTTACAAAAAAGACTAAAACATGCCTGTTTGGTACTAAAAGTCAAACCTCTACAAATGCCTGTTACTCAACGGGAGCTAAATAACTAGAAAAATATAGGACAGGTCATTTCGATACACAATGAGATGGGAAATAAATTACTATCCAAGATACCAAGAAAAATGAATCAGGAATGAATTGTGTAACTGGGTCAAGCCATTAATTCTGAAAAAAAGCTAGGAGCCTGGTGGATAATTTAGAGTGATTGTCCAAGAGAAGCAGCAGCTTATTGGAGAAAGTTTTTATGGAAATGGTGTCTTAAATATTTTACTGTGAAATAATAAAAACAACTTCCTGGAGGATGACCAGCTCCATCAAACATAGGGCCACTGAGACGAGATTAACACACCTCAACCAAAGGCCCTACTACAGGATACTCTGACCAGGTTAAAGAAAAAAAGAAAAAAAAAAAAGAAAAGAATGAAATCCAAATGCTTCTGAAGTCAGAGGCAAAATCCTGACTGGCTTCACTCTAGTCCAGTCAGATGTTTCCATGGAAATTCATGACAAATTTACTCAGTTTCCTAATTTGGCACTGGCCACCTTTTCTGTATGGTCACTCTTCTACTCATTGCAGGAGTTAAGAAAACAATATTCCCTTTTTCTCATCAACTTTTGTTCTTCCTTAATTTCTCTGTGAAGCTCTGTGAAATGAGAAATAACAGACATACCAAAACCTTCAGTATAGTTTGGATCCTCCATTTTTTGTGATAGCACAACTGCACATTTCTTATACACACGGTGTTACTTTTTCTTCCATTTTCAAAAGGAATACAGAACACTTTTAAAATACAAAATACTGCCATGACAGAAAGCAGACCTAAAACCAAGCAAGCATCCTCATCTTCATGTTGTTTTGCTGCACATGTGACTGACATTGAACATTAGAAATCCCTCTGCAAGGACACTGAAACATCAGAGCAGAACAGGTTATCTAAACCTAAGGAATTTGTTCTTACTTTTTTTAAAAAAACAAGTTGGATTACCTTCTGTTAGAACTGTTCCAAGTAATACTTGTTCACCAGCTCACCTGAGGACCATTCTTTCTACCCTATGGTTTCTATAAAGTTTTTTCTGAATGCTCCAGAATTCTGGATAAAAAGCAGGAACCTGAAGACTCATTACTGTCAACAGAACTTCAGAAGTGTGCTGTTACAAACACAGACATTTAAAAAACAACACTGATAAAATGTGGCTTATGAATTGGGTACAAAGCTTCTTTTTTTTTCCTCCACAGATTACCTATTAGAAAGGCAAATCAATGGTTACTGCTGTAACACCCCATTTCATTTCTATTTGCAACATTAGTATAGGCAAAAGCAGAAGCCTCAGGAAAGCCCATTGCTCTGCCAGACTGCAGTGCAGTAAAGAACTTCTGGAAGCTTTGCACTTCTCATCTGTGCTCCAAGCACCTACCAGAGCTTCCAGATGTCCTGGTGAGCCAACCACACACGGCAGTGCCAACAGCACACACAAAGTAGTTGCCATGTGCAAATGACATCCAAGGGCTCTTTTAGTTCCCTACCCTTCTGAAACAAGATGAAGACAGTCAGAGGCAAAATATAATTTAACTAGAGAAACTTCCAGTGAGCAAGAGGTTATTTGTTGTGCAAGCAAGAACTGGCACGTAAATTTTAAACAGATGTAATGGTTAATTAATGCTTAATATTCCCTTGCAGCATTGGAGATGTGAACTAATAACAATTCCGACCTCTTGTAGAGGACAATTCAGTGTCCAACAATATGCTCATTTTACAAGAAATTCAAATACAAACCACCTTGAAGCTTTTGCTAAAGGGAAATGTATCCTTGGCCCCTGGACACGTCCACTACAAGTCTTCATGCATCCGTGGGACATGACAAGCTGATGGGAGGAAGACTCCAAAGAACTGCACAGTTCCAGTCACCCATAAATGAGAAATTCACATTGAAAGGAGAGCTAAGAAAGATAACCTGGGAGATCAGGCAAACCAAGATTCAATTTTACATGGTGAAGGCAGCAAAATAATTGACTCCGAAGTACACTGAGGGAAAGCACCAGGGAGGCAGAAAAGCTATTTACACAGCCCCAAGTAACCATGGGTACCTTTGGGGTGGGAATGAGAAGAAGGTCTCCAGTCATCAGAGCCCAGTGGTTCTGAGGGAGCATCAGTACTGGGAACCTGGATTCAACTGCTTTCACAATATATCTTGATAAAGTTAAGCGGAATATGTGACATGACTGCCCACTACAGCAGAGGACTTGATCCAAAAGCAGCCCCATACCTCCACGTACCCAGGCATCCAAGTGGCTAATACTCTGAATCTCCCCATTTCAATTAATTGGTTGCACTCCCCTATTTCTGAAAAGTATCAGCCTTTAAGCCCCAGGAAGTATCTACAGAAACAATTCTGTCATGCTCTCAACACATGAATGTTTCTATGGTGACTTTCTAGCACTTCATTGGATTCCCTTTCCTAAACACTCAGGGTACTCCCACACCACCCTGCAATCCCAAACCGTAGGTAAACCAAAATGGAAAACTCAGTTTTTCTATACCTAAATGTAAAGTCAAGCTCTAAATACGCATTCACTGTATACCCACGCATCACACCTCCAGTGGCCTGAACATGTTCTAGGGCAATGCCGGATGATGCCACGTCATCCAACCAGTGCCAGTGACACAGCCAAAGCTATCTTTTGCTATATATACACCATGAGCTCACTTGAGCCTGGAATATCAAAGTATTTTGTCTTGAAATACCACCTTCTCCTGGAGCATTTATACTCCCAAGCTGTTCACAGATACTAAAGCAGAGAGTCCACCTAAATACAGAATAACTACAAAAAAGACAAGCTTTCCTCACTGCCTTCTCCCTTTTGTTTTGGTTTTTTTTTCAGTATACTTTCTTCCCCTTTTCTATTAGGAAACCCCTACATCCTCCTCAAGGGCTCATTAACCTCTCTAAAATATCTTTCTGACACTAGCAAATGCCTTCTGAAAGGGCCAGTGCCGTCAGAGCAATCGGAGACCCTACAAACAGTCTGAGAACATTGACCTCTCAGAAGTCTATTCACCTACAACACTTGCACATCCTCATTTGTCTGCTTTCAAGTCATTTAGCCATTTGTTGATAAGCAATTATCAGATCTTCCAGGGCCTGTGGAACAAGTTATCCTTGTCTTCAACTTACTATTAGCTCTGAGACCTTGTGAATGGTAGTGCAGGATAAAATCCTTTTCCCATCTGCCTGATCAATCAGTTGATAACCAAGATTTACCATGGCATTGGTGATGCCAGCACCGTGCATGTATAAACAGGTTAGGTGGTTCCCTCACTGTCTATTATTTTCTTAAGGGCCTAGAACATGAAGATATTTCTTGGAAACTCAGTGCAGCCCCAAGACACACAAAGCCTTCACAGGTGCTTGTGAGCATTGCCAAATCAGGCCATCCTTTCTTCCTACGCCCCCTCTTTTTGCACATTAAAGATTAATACCTTATTTGCTCCAGAATTCTGTTATTCTGTGTCCTTCCATCCTGGCACCAATGCAGCTTCCTCCTGAGTTGAACACAACACCACAGGTACTTTATTTTCAGTTTTGAATATTTTCTGGCAAAGGTAACGTTAACAAAATGAAGGTTCTTGCAAGCAGTGGCTGTTTTGAGTAGCATATATCCTGTGTAACTGCTTAAAGGAAATAATATGGACTGTTTCCTCTGGGAATAGTGTATGAATGGAGAGGTCTTGGATGTGTAACTTCGTCAGGAATCTGAACTTAAGGCTCCCCTTACAATCATTTGGGGATATTCTTATTAAACACGGGTAGGCTCTGCCTAGCAAGGCTCCAATCACAAACCCTCTCTCAGTGCACGCAGCATCCAACAAGCGCAGTGGGCAAATAACCCCAGCCGCTCCTCCCACACAACACTCCACTTTGAGCCTTCTGTACAAGACACTTTTAAAGCTGTTTACCTTTTCAAGGGCTTGTTCATTTGTATACAAAACCACTCCTCTGTTTAAAACACCACCAGGGTTATGGGCCAGCCTCACAGTGTCACAGCCACTCAGAGGCAAGCCTGATGCTCAGTGATTAACCCACGCCACAGTGCTGGTCATTCTTATATCTACTAACGCATAGGACAGAGTGTCAACTTTAATTTTGAAATTCTGTGATGCTGTCACTTTGTGTCACAGTGTTAAGTGTTTTTGATTATTTGATGTCAGCTCGGTTTACTTAAAGCATTCCCACTACTTGCATTTGCTTTCCATCAAAATGTGTCAGAAATGTCTTAGTAAGATCATTCTTAACCCCAAGGGCTTAGCAGGACCCAGCTACAACTGCTAGTGGTCACAACATGCCTTGTTGTGACCTTGGTAGGTTCTCCGAGAACTGCTGTTCCTCATCACAGCATCATTCCCACAGGAATGAGTCTGGTCCTCGAGAAACCCATTCTGGATAGCTTTTACATGGAAGCATTTCCAATGACCAGGACTGCTCGCACAGCGCACAAGGCAGGCAAGCTGGCCATGTTGCTGGCTGCCCAGGCCTTCTCAGCCAGGCAGAGGGTTTGCTTTCCCAGCACTGTACCCTTCACAAGGGAAATACTTCACTTCGGTGTGTGACAAACCTTGCTCAAACGCTGCCAGCTTTTCAGTACAGTAATGGTCCCAGGCAGCAATACCTCCCATTCACTTGCTTCATTATAAAAATGACATGGGTTTTTTTGTGAAGATGGGTACTACAAGGGCTGGAGTCTCCCCTCAGATATGAGAAACAAGTGATGGTAATTGACTTTCAGCTTTTCTTCTCATTACTCATTCATTTCTAAAACCTGAATTCACTCTCCTCTGCTCGACCATGGAACATTACCAGCCTTCTCAGAGCATCCTGGAAGCAAGAAATACCAGGTAAAATGCACTCCCACTGACATCCAACTTCCCTGGACCATGAAAACCTTCACAGCCAAGTGATACGCTCTAGTACCAAACTTGAATACAAGCTGCAGGGTTAGATGAACAAATGACTGAACAACATCAAAATCATTATGAAAATGAGTAATAACATGTTCTTTAAAGCTCTACTGACTTTAAGTCCTGACCTCCGAGTGCACTGTTAGCATTGATAAAGTTCCCCTTATGTCAAGGAAACCACATCCATTGTAAATGGACTCACACACAATCAGAATCAATCATCTGTTTTCCGGGTGATCCTGGACACAAACTGAATGCCATTAGATAGCACAGGATAGCTAAAGGAAGCCAACAGTGAAAAGCCTGCAGAAAGCAGAATTATATTTTTTTTAATAAATTCAAAGTTAATTAAAGAATAGCAGTGTTCTTAAATTACTGAAAGATTTAATTTACTCTGGAAACACCTGATTCATCATTAACACTATAAGGATCTCTTTGCATTAATTCATACCCAAATTCAAGGCTGTGCATTTTGTAAAGCTTCTTTCTTCCTGTTCATATTTGTACCCGATTAAACTTCAGTACAGGTGCATATGGGTTAGTAATCACATTTTTATATTTTGCATGCAGATTAGTCCTATTCGAATCTGCATAAATTTGTTATGCATCACTGCAAAAGTGAATGCTCAAGCAACTTTTATTTTTATCTAATCAAATCACTGCTTAATGAAAAATGAGCAACTGTGCACAAAGGTGCACTCAGGCAAACTCCAGGGAACCCTGGGAACAGGAATATTTACCACTAAGTAGGGCTACCAGGTGTGGATCTCTACAGCATCTTGGTCAAAGCCTGATCAGGATCAGTCACATCCATAACACCAGTGTTACCTTCTGCTGAAAGATTAAATCAAGGTTTCCACCACAGGATGGACCCAGAAAGGACTTCTACAGAACTCCTCACCTAAACCTTAGCATAGTCAATTGAAACTTGGTAGACTATGATGGAAATCCCTCCTCCAGTATGGAAACGAACAAGTGTCTTTGCCTCCCTACACCTAAATTTTCTGGCTGTGCAACAAACACCACATCTTTTCTTCTAAGGTACGTAGCTGCAACAAGAGGAGCTGAACCTCAGGCAGAAAAACAGTTCATTTAATTAAACTGCCAGCAGTCACACTACACAGTGGTAGGTAATATTAAGCAGTTTACTCTGGAAGTAACAAGACAAAGCACACACCCTTTCACTGCTGAAATTGTATTAAACCATTTTAAAAGAGACCATGCAATGAAATAAATATGCACAAACTGGCACGACTTCTTAGTACAATTGGCAGGATCTAGTCCAGAAACAAGTCTGCTGGTGGAGTCAGCAGGGAATTTTTAAAGCAAAAATGTAAAAGACATGACCACTTAAGTAGACAACAGCGTCCGGATGACTTATAATCCATCTACTCCCTCATGTGTGCTCCTGTCCATGCCCTCACCCTTCAGCTAGCACAGACTTCAGAGCAGCTGACGGGTACAGCCCCAGCTCAAATAGCACTGTGGACAACAGTGAGAAAATAATAAAGGAGACAAGCAGTTAAAAATTTGTGCAAAGTGATTTCAGGTCTAAACTTGAACAGAAAGCTTGATCACCTCCCAAGTCCACCCCTCCACACAGAAAAGGCCAGTGGCTGGGGAAGGAGATGGAGGAGAGGAGCCCCTGGAGGGGACGAGGCACTCCACCCACCCATCCTGTCCCAGCTATCATGCCATACCCAGCTACCTTGCAGCTTTAGGCAAATCTATCTAAAGGAGCAGCTAAAGGAACACAGATCCGCAAAATCTCTGTAAATTACCGCGATGCTGGAGTAAAGGAATAGTAGTGCATTTACCTGAACAGCTGCGTCAGAAGCAACAAAGGCTAGAACAGATACGGATACTATATCACATGCAGATCATTTTAACATCTGCCTCACCACGTAAGAGAACATTGTGCACCAATCTCATCTTCAAACTCACAAAATTTTTACGAGCGTGCTGCCATCTCAGAAGCACGTTCTGCTCATTTCCTATTATCCAGCACAAACAGGGAGGCAAAGAGGCTGCACCTTATTTCAAGTTCAAATCAGCGAAATGCTTAAGTAAAATAACTACAGCAAAATTAACAGGCAGCTACGCTTTCCATTCAGCTCCACTATTGGTATCTTGGTATCTCCTTTCCATGAAAGGAAAGGAGGTCCCCCCCGACACAGTTGCCTACAGCAGCAGCAACATGGGGTCCATAGGGCTTCCTATAGGAGCAAAGCCCTTCGGAGATCTCTGCTCACAGGGCTCCCTCCTCCTCTATACCCCTCCCCGCAGGCAAGCACCCACCACCGTACCTCCTTAATTGGCATTTCTCCTTGTTCCACGTGAATTTGTTTAAGGGATTTTGAAAAGAAGAATTTGAAAGGAATTAAATTAAGGCTTAGCAACAAGCAGCAACTGGCAATAAACAAGTTCCCCAAAGTGAGAGAGAGTTTGTCCTCCGCACTCACAGCACATTTCAAGGTCAATTACACTCCCTAACGAACCACTTAGCCACAGCCAAGCTACAGGAGTTACACCAGGCTGAAGAAAAGCACAAATAGCTCAAATCCATGCTTCTGCCAGGCTGAAATCAAAACTCATTCCTCTCCAGCAAGGAAGGCTGTGGACCCATGACAGAAACTAAAACTGCAATCAACCCTTCTCTCGACAGCACAACCATCCAGCTTCAACAGATCCTTCCAAAACCACTTTTTTTCTTCATTTTTATTTTTTAATTACGTTTCTATTTACATTTCATTTAAAAAGTATATCATAACCCTCTCCCAACTTTCCCATCTGTCAACCCCCTCCTACCCACACCCTCCCAAGAAACACAAACATTGCTACCAACTTTCCTAAAAAATCCATACATTGAGGTAACCAAGACCCAAATAATTTTGTATTAAAACAATTATGGAATTTGGTCAAAAATAAAAAATGAAAAAGCGTTTTAGATACTTCATTGATCTTTTCAGAGAATGTATGCACTTTTTCAGCCTAATTTTTACTCTCCGTAGACTTAAACAGACAGACACACATTGGTAATCTAAATCGATGATTTGTCCATCTGCACACAGTGACTGTCTTATCAACACGCCTCAGAGTGGGTAAGTTTTTTCACTTTCACCACAGAAAATAATCTATTCCAGAAATCAAATCCATGATCCACCACCAAATAATACAAACATACTTATTTTTCTGTGGGTCAGACACTACAGCCTGTCCATGGGCTGTGGACAGACTGGGGAAACCCAACACTTAAGCAGCTGCACCTGCCACCCCAGGTTACTGTTTCTTCCCCAAAACTCTTACCAGCACATCGAGATTTAATACATGCTGCTGGGCCATTAAAAACAGATAACTTTTATCAGAAATCCCAGCATTTAACTGCCATACTTAATCCATTAATCTCTAATACCATTTAGAACAGTTTTCTTACTATGTTATTTAAAAGGACTAATGTGGATAAGAATCAGTTTTAGACCGACATATTACCTGAACATTTACCAAGATAAAACATTTTTACTGATCATCACACTGCTATTCAATAGGAAAATTATTGCACATGTTTAAAAGCATTCTGCTTTAGGGAAAACAGACCAGTATTAACACAAGTGCATTAAGTCTTATTTTCCTTATTGTGGTTGAATACAATGCCAAAAAAAAATAAACAACTTTAACAGCTCTAGTAAATAATATTTATTTTAAAAAAAAAAAATCATTAAAAGGACATTTATTAGCCACACAATGAAATTAGCTTTTTGTTTTCTTTTTTTTTTTAGTAAGGGTATGGCTTTCAAATTATCCATTTGTCTTCACCTGCAATTTACACAGCACTCAGATGAAGAGTGTCAGGTCTCTAAACACTGGAAACATTAGACATTTAAATTTTATAATTAGCTCCATTGTTTTCAGCGACTGCAAGATCAGAGGTTACCAGAAGCCACCTCTTCCTCCTCACTGACAAGCATTTGCATAAAAAAAATTGACAGAAAACGCAGAATAAAACCAAAATGCCCCAAACCCCAGAATATAAAGTATGCTGTGAGGCAGCCCAAGCCAGCGGTGCGACAGGGTGAGTGTGCTCCAGCACTCCAATCTGGCACTGCCGAGTTTTGCTGCTGACTTAATCGAGGCCACGATTTCAACCTACAGCATTTTCTTCTGTAATTTGAGGGATACTCTGATTAACTACAAATAATTAGCTCATTTTAAGATGGCATAATCTTCTTTGTGCACAATGCACATTCTAAAAATGGATTAGCACAGGGTCCAATGCTGGAGCCTCTCTAGCATTAAAGGATTATAGGACATCAATCTGAACTCAGAGCTAATTGGGATGGATGCGCCCCCTCAGCCAAATCCACTTGCTCTGCCAGCACGGCAGGACCCCGAGGAGGGTGCATGGAGGGGCACACGCCTGCCCTCCCCATGTGCACACTGAATGGTTTTCAGTGCGGCTAAAGTGGTCACTTTCTGCAGTGCTGATTTTTGGAAAGCCAGGCACAAGGGCGTTCGACTGGACATCACTGTTTAATAACCCTAGAGTGACAACTGCAGATGTCTACATTAACACGAGGTTTGAGAGGTTAGCAGATGGTTAGGAAGCTCTTACTGTGAAGGCCCTAACGATTTCCAAAGGTAAAACAGCAAGCAGCTTTTATGTATAAATGATACTCACCATATGGTAAGCATGAGTGAAATTTTAGACAAAAAAATTAAATTATTACAGTTAGATTGAACAGAACCAAACCCAAGTAAAAGTAAAGCTGAGCTTTACGACAAAGACTGGAAACAGTTTATAACACTGCCAGAAAGGGGAGCAGGGCACCTACCAGAACAGTGTTCTTAAGTGCTACACACAAATACCATTAAAATTCAGCTTGCTCCTTTGAAGATACACCCAAAGATGAGGCTGGCATTTCCAGGCACCAAAAATCAATAAACAGACATACAATCAATATTAAAAATCATATTTCATTGACGTTAATTTATTAATTAATCTATTAATTTATTGATTGTGATTACAGGCCATGATTACAGCCTGATTACAGGCTGTGAATAGGTACTTTTTTATATACATAAGCATTCCACAAAAATAAATAACAAATGACATGTGCACTTCTCCAGTTGATCAGAGCACCTATACATGCAAATGAAGTCAGGAAATTACCAGGTGTTCTTAATAAAAAATAAAAATCACATTTGCTGGTTGTCAGTGAGGAACCTGAGTACATCCTCACCATCACTTTTGCTAAAGCAGGGAGCTCTTGATCACAAAAATGAAGATCCCTGGAAGCCTGAGGCTGCCCCATCCTGGCAGGCACCCAAAGCACCCCACAGCTCTGCCACCCCCAGCTTCTGCATGTGGGGAGGGGGCTACCAGGCAAACCCCAGTTACTGCCACCTCCAGGAATGGCCTCACAATGAGCCATCGTATGTGATGCATGGTAAGGCCAAAAGACTAAATGCCTGTGACCGGTGAGGTGACATCTACTGCTCTGTACCACTTCTAGCGCTGAAAGAAACACTGCTCAGTTTGGTAGAGTTAAGCGCGTATTTAACTTCACACAGTAAAATCAAAATAACCACCCATGGATCATTAGATTATCTGCTGCCTCTTAACATAATAAGCAGTTAGATTACGTGGCATCCCTCAGTTCATTAAATTAAGCCCACTCAGCGGTGTGCAGGCTGTCTCTCAGAAATCTGGCAGTTTACTGAAACCTGTCAGTCATTCTTTACTTTTTCACAGGCCTGTGATGAAAATCCACATAATATACTGGTTTTACCAAGCTCAATCTCGTATTTCCAAAGACTTTAAGGTAGCTGGACTTTTGCTGGATGTTACATGAGTTAGTCACAGCAAAAACCCAGAGCTAAGCACAATTCTGGTCCAGTACCATTACAAGCTCCCAACTCTGCAGAGAATTGTCAACAAATCTTTGTATCTTTTCAGTAGGTCTAGTGTGAGTTGCAAGTGAACCTTGTGCATGTGATATGGAGCCTTTGCAGATAAATTCTGCTTTGATCTTTCAGGTTCACTAGAAACCAAAGCGAAACTCAAGAGACATGTATTAAATCCAGGGGAAAAGATGTTTGCACATACGCACACACAAAGAGAGCACTCAGCCTTTCTTCCCTTCCTCATTTTGTCCCTGCACCAGCTCCCCAAATGCCAAACCCCAGCTAATATGGGTACACTGCCCGGTGATAATACAGGAATTAGAGGAAAACTCTACAAGGTTCCATTGGGCTGTTCATTATACTGTGAAACAAGTCCCACTGCATGAAACACCAGCCCTAGAGATGCTCTTTGCTATAGACCCAGGCCCCTTCCAAACGCATAATTCCACTAGTCCCGTGCTGTGAAACAGGGTGTCCAGGCAATGCTGGAGACATCGGTCCAGGTGGGCAGGCCAGTACTGATGGGCAATGTGTCTTCCCTCCCCCAGTACCAGAGCAGATTGTCCATTCACTGTCCTTGCTCTGCACTGTCTGGGAGGGAGGCAGGAGCACCAGCTGGCCAGGTGAGACCCATGGCACAAGTATTTAGGGAGGCTGCGGCACCTGTGTTTGGTACTGGCAGAGAGAGGAGTTCCAGGTGCCTCCAAAATACCTCCTCCGTCAGGTTCACACAGGAACTGAACTCACTGTCTTGCTGTAGATGGGAGAGGGAATAGGGTTATAAACCATTCTCTGGGGAAGATAAGGAGAAGCCAAAGTATTTTTTATTGATTCCTTCATTTTTGAATGTAAGTGGATAAGTGATTTCAGCCTCCAGACATTCCTTAGTCACAGCTGACTTTTACATATTCTTTCAGGGATCAGAAAGGTCATTGTTTCCTTCTTTCCCTGTGATGCATGGGGATAATGAGAGACAAGGAGCACTCGGGGGGCAAGCATCTAGCAACAAACTGCAGCCAGGCCCAGGGCTGCTCTAAGAAATTTTTGTGACTTTCATTTTAGTCCACACTCCATTCATAGGAGAGGCTATTCCCACAAAAATACAGGTCATTGGGATAAACATTTTGCAGCAGCTTAGGGCTGAAGCAGAACATTAGGAGGAAAAGTGTGTACATCTCTGGGGTGTGACAGGTGGGGCACAATCAGTGTTAGTAAATCCCATTCCCTTCCTTTCCAACAACCTGCAGTGAGTCACTGCTACACTGCCATGCCATCACACTGTAAAAAACCTCTTAGTAGTAACACTGGCTACGAGTCACGCGTCCTTCTCCCCACGTAAGCACTGCGTTGCAGGACCATGCAGGCAAACATTAAAGCAGCTTTCCTTACTGGGGAGGAAACCATCGGCCTTTGCTGCAAAACCACTGCCGTAAACCCAGAAGCAACTCCAACACCTGAAGTGCTTTGTTCTGATCGGGACAAGCCTAGAAGAAGCCATCACTGTTCAGGCTGCTCATAACACTCCTGAAGAATTTCTGATTTCTTTCCCAAATTACCTCATTTGAAAGACTTAATACATTAATTACAAACTTCCCCATCAGCCCAGTTACAAACACCTCAGCCACTCTGTGGTCCCCAAATCTTCTCCCTAGTATCCAGTGACAGGATACGTGGGAATGGTTCAAAGCTGTGCCAGGGGAGGGTTAGACTGGACATTAGGAAGCATTTCTGTACTGAGAGGGTGGGCAAACACTGGAACAGGCTTCCTAGAGAGGTGGTCGATGCCCCAAAGCTTTTCAGTGTTTAAGAAGCATTTGGACAATGCTCTTAATAACATGTTTTAACTTGGTAAGCCCTGAATTGGTCAGGCAACTGGACTAGATGACCGTTGTAGGTCCCTTCCAACTGAAATAGTCTAGTCTAGTCTGTTCTCAAATGCTGAATTACTAGTCGATATTTTTGTAAAGACTGGTTTTTCCCACCAGAAGATAGATGCATCATGGTGAAACACAGGATGCTCCCAAAGACGGGCTCATTCCTCTACGCAAGACTGAGCTGACCTGAGCCACTGTACTTGCTAATTAATTGTTCCTCCACTACTGAGGGAAGAAACCCACTATCAGAGTCCAGCTCCAAGATGCTGCTATTCTTATTCTTCCATCCTGATTCATACACAGCAGAGATGAGTACTAAAGAAAACATGCCATGAGGATCTTACGCTTTTAATTATTTTATCACAGCCTTCACGTACCCTTTTTTGGACATTATTACCCTGGAGAGTAAGCTAACAACCTTAAGATGCTGACTAATTAAGTTTTGGTATACTCCAAAGCCAGTTTTTGCACACTAATTAAATTTACAGGCAGTTAGATTTGACAGGTACTATGGTATCTGCCAACGTGCCTTCATAATCAGTTAAATTATTAATTCTGAGGCAGCAGGCCATCCCCAGGCGGGCAGGGAAAACTCCAGCAGCAGAGCAACGACCCTGTGTCACAAGGAGCTCATGGGTGCTCTCTCCCTAGAAGGCGGCAATGAGCTGCAGTGGGGGGCATCTCCTGCCCCCCATATCTGTTGGGGAGCCATCTGAATTTCCACCCAGATCTGGTCCTTACAGAATGGCAGAGGCCGGACAGCAGAAGCATGGGGTGCCTCGTCACCTCTACCGTGATGGACAATAAAACCCCCCCGAGGTACAACCACCTTAAACCGCAGACAGCATCCCTCACTCCTGGCTCTGGAGACTCACACCTCAGGGTAATTTCAAAAAGCAAGGCAAGCAGCGCAGACCCCATCGAATACCTGTCCCCAAAAGCCCTCTCCAGAGCACTGGGAGGGCAGGCACAGCCAGCACCATCCAAGCTGCCATTGCCATGCTACTGTCTGAGATCACAGCAGCCAGACAAATCCCCCAACTCCGCTCCCGCGCTATCACACCTCAGGCCCTCTGCAGACAAAACATTAATTTAGCAATCTATATGACTGGCAATGTCAAACGCCTCTCTGATAGTTCCCTTAGGACAGCTGCTCTTGCTATTTCATCTGTTAAACATTTCCAAAACCCAAAAGTCCTCGGGGAGAAAAGCAGTTATTTTGACTAACTGCTCCTCCTCCTCAACTAGTTACTGTGTTAGCTTCCTCCCACTCAAACACCAGGAGTTGATTAAGACATATGGATTATCTCAACACTACCAAGAATTTCAATTTAGAAAGTGAAATATTGACATTCTTAATATCACATTCCTCTTTCACTTGGGAGCTCTTCCTCGCGTTGGCACTGATCCCCGCTGAAACATGGCAGCATCGTGCAGACTGCAACTTAAGAGCCAGGTCAGGGAGCTTTTTTACATGGTTTTTGGTTGAAGTTGCTAGTGAAGTCAACCCATCACAGTTTTCTTAATTCTAGTGAGACAAATACCTGCAAGTGTCCCTTATTTATGGAAATCTTTGGGTCATAAAAAGAATTATTCATTTCCACATAAAATTTAGAATTTTGTTTTATGGTCTCCTTCTTGTTTAAAAGATTATTTTGTAGCATGTTGGGCCTCTTTTCAATATAACATAAAAACAACATACACAAAAGAAAAGCCATAAAGGAAAAGTCTACACTTGGAAATCCCTTGTTTGGAAATCCTTCAGGAACACATCAGTCTTTAAAGTAAAATCTTATTTCCCATATCTTAGAGCTTTGAAAGACTTGTTTTGTTCTAGGTAGAGGAAAGGTGAGGTTTTGTTTTGAACTGGAACAGAAACTAAATTTAAAGTTTCCTGTTAAACAGAAATCCTGAGTTTGGACTGGCCCTGTTGGGATCCTACAAGCAGAGCCACCGCTATCCGCATCCACTCTTGTTGGCATCTCATTTCGCCGCGTTTCTATTTAAGATTGATGGCCCTAAGCTGCAGTTATGTATTTAACCAAGTCAAGAAGAAAATCAAAGTGAACCTCACTGACCTTTTATATTTCAAGTACTGGGCAGATGTATTTAAGTTAACCAAGTGTGAACTCATGAAATATCTCAAAATAAAACCACAAACTCTCAGACTCAGACCTTACCCCACATTTAGATAAGCATTCCACAACAAAGAAGCACTTTTAAAGGAAAAACATGGGAACTGCAGTTGTGCCATTGTGCACTTAACACATCACAATGTGCTATCTGTACAGGATCTGTAAAACTCAAAATTTCAGGACCTTAAAGAAGGTGTAGGAGAGGGAAAAGACTGCTTGGCTAACTTGGTAACAGGACTCACATAACGCACAGGAAAGTGGAAGGAAATGGAATTTAACTGTATGCTTTTGACAAATCATAAATAAGTAACCACTAGGCAAAGGTATCATTTCAGGCAAGAGACAACAGGGTTTTGCAAACCTCTGAAAACATGTGGTCTCAACCAGGACAATATCAGGTGAGCAAAGGCTGCTATCCTTACTGGTAACCCACTGCATCCTAGACTTAAGGTTGCCAGAGACAGGAATTAAAAAAAATACATATATATATATCATGACAGCTACAGAATTTTGGAACAGAGAAGTTCTAATTTAAATGCACTGACATACAAAATAAGCCATGGTTCAAAACGGTTTGTGCAGCTGCCACTGCTGAATACTCCACATGATTCAAGAGGATTATTAACTATTACTTTGGGGAAAGGAGATAACCCCAGAGACTTTCTGTTCATCAGCAATCCTCCTCACTCCTCAACATTTTGAGACCTCTCTCAGTTTAAGCAGTTTTAGTTAAGCCTGTTGCTCAGCAGTTCCCAAAGCAATGCCAACCTCATCCTTGTTTTTAACCAAACCTGTGTGAAGAACCCTCTATTTATTTTAGACAAATACCCAAAAAAACCCAAGGAATATACACCCCTTTTTCAGAAACCAGTGACAGACAGTAAAAGCATTAAGTCCAGGAGATAACCTTATTTGAAAATAGTTGTAGCCACCACCACAGTCTCCTGCACTCAAAAGAAAATATTCATCCTACTGCCAATGTTTTTTTTTTTTACAGCTCTACCCCAACAAGGAGATCTGTAGGCCCCACAACTGCTTGTAGCTGACGTTTCTAGTGCTCTGAGCCACCACTTCTGAGGCAGTCACACATGAAAGAGGCAAAAGTGATTGCAAGGCTTTATGTATGGATGCCAGCCATTGGTTTGGAGTCAGTGAACCAAGAGAAATACACATTGAGATGTACTGAAACAAACAAACTAGAAACAAGCCCCAGGCAAAGAAAAGAGGCTTTTATATATTAATTATACTCTGGTTTTGGTTTCTGACTTGAATAGCAGCTATATAATGAAATTCAGCAAGCACTCATCTCAGGTATTGCAGAAATGTGCAAGTCAGTCAAATGACCTCCCAGCATCAGGCTCAGTCTTCAAACACGAGGGAAGCTTGCTTGAGGCAAAGAACTAGCGTTCATCCTTGCTTTGCTGATGCAAATCCTCTTTACCTTGAGAGCAGTCCCTCGGCTTTGGCAGTGCTGCCCATGAGAGCAACGTGGCGTGACCTTTGCTCTCAAGTGCTGCCAACCCACCGCCGCCACATCTCTGCCTGGCACCCATCAGAGGATGATGATCAGACACCCCCAGCAGTATGTTACACCCAACTCTGGCCAGCAGCAAGATGACCCCTCTCAAGGGCAGACAGCGAAGATTTGGGGCCAGAGCTGCCAACTCAAACTTCAGGAGCTCAGCCCTGCTTTGAGGCAGGTTGGAGACGACAGAGAGCAAAGCCCAACAAAGCTGCACTCCAGAAAGGGCTTTGCTTTCCATATTCAGTACATTTCAATGAGACAAAACTGGCACTAGGCTGACAGGAGTATGACCCTGAGAGTCTCTTTAACTATATTACAACGACCCTGTGCATTTTTAATGGTAATCTGCCCCTTATTTGTGTTTGCTGACAGCTCGAGGGGGGCATACAACATTGCTCACGAAGGGAGGTGGGGATTCTGGAGCATCCTAAGCTCTGGGGGTACTACAGCATCTTTCAATTGGAGAAGTTCTGCCTGGATGCCCCCTGCAGCTTACATGCACGCCACAAAGCCTGCAACCTGAGGTTTCCCCTTGAACACGCTGAGCCAAGTCCCTGCTTCTGCAGAGTTAAAAAAAAAAAAAAAAAAAGGGAAAAAAAAAGGTTCTGAACGTAGGCTGGAAACATGGGAGGAATTCAGTTGCTTCCCCAACCCTTTTTTTTCTATTTAGAAAAGAGCTTTCTCTTGCCCAACTGCTTGAAATTTTCACTTCTAATCTCCTCAGTATCTCTTTGCTCTTCACTGAGTAACCCCCGTTTCTCTGTCACAAATCCCCTCCCTTGGACCACCAAGCCCAGCTTTTCCCTCCGCCTCTCACCAATGCAGTTTGAAAGGACAAAAGTTTTACAAGTCCCATTGGGGTCTACTTCACAGGAGTTCTCAGGTGTTATGTGGGCTTTTGTAAGCCCCAAAAGCTGCTAGAGGCCCCAGCAAAAAACAGAGCCCTCTACACAGTGGGAGGACAGCTGTCATAACCCCAGTTTGCTGCACCTGGATGAAGGGAGGCTGGCCCTGCAGACATCAAGGCCTCCACAAGTTTCAAAGAAATTTGGTCATCGCTTGACAATTTTGCCATGTAAGCTTTTTTTTGCAACTTCTTCTTACTTTCCTTGTTCTGCAGTTCTCCACAAAGTTTTTCAAGGAAAAAAAAAAAAGTAGTACTCATCAGCCCAGGCTCCAGGCTAGCTGGGAGCTGTTTGTTTACCTTGCGTAGCATTGTGCTCAGCCAAAGCTCCCCTGTTCCCAAAGGCAAGCTCCTCAGCTCCTCTCCCCTTGCAAGGCATCATAAGGACACAGCCCAAGATTCAGAGCCAGGCTCTGAGGAACAGGACACTGAATGAACAACCCACTCTCCATAAATGCAGCAGCACTCTTCTATACAGCTTCTGAGTCCTGGCAAAGCTAGTGGCTTCGCAAAACTTTTCACTTTCCTCTCCTCCACCTTCTTTGCAGACGACACCAAGCTGGGTGGGAGTGTTGATCTGCTGGAGGGTAGAGAGGCTTTGCAGAGGGATCTAGACAGGCTGGATCGATGGGCTGAGACCAACGGGATGAGGTTCAATAAGGCCAAGTGCCGGGTCCTGCACTTGGGTCACAGCAACCCCAGGCAGCGCTACAGGCTTGGGGAAGAACGGCTGGAGAGCTGCCTGGCAGAAAAGGACCTGGGGGTGTTGGTCGACAGCAGGCTGAACATGAGCCAGCAGTGTGCCCAGGTGGCCAAAAAGGCCAACAGCATCCTGGCCTGTATCAAGAACAGTGTAGTGAGTAGGACCCAAGAGGTGATCGTCCCCCTGTACTCGGCACTGGTGAGACCCCACCTCGAGTACTGCGTCCAGTTTTGGGCCCCCTACCACAGGAAAGACATTGAGGTGCTGGAGCAGGTCCAGAGAAGGGCAACGAAGCTGGTGAGGGGTCTGGAGCACAAGTCTTACGAAGAGAGGCTGAGGGAGCTGGGGCTGTTCAGCCTGGGGAAGAGGAGGCTGAGGGGATACCTTATTGCTCTCTACAAGTACCTGAAAGGAGGCTGTAGAGAGGCGGGGGTCGGTCTCTTCTCCCAAGTTACAGATGATAGGACAAGAGGCAATGGCCTCAAGTTACGCCAGGGGAAGTTCAGGTTAGATATTAGGAAATATTTCTTTACTGAAAGGGTTGTCAGGCATTGGAATGGGCTGCCCAGGGAGGTGGTTGAGGCACCATCCCTGGAGGTATTCAAGAGAGGAGTTGACATAGTGCTTGGGAATATGGATTAGTGTTGGGTGGTGTGGTGGTGTGTGTGTGGGTTGCGTGTGTGGTGGTTTTGTTTTTGTTTTTTTGTGTTGTGTTTTTTTTTTGTTTTTTTTTTTCATTGGTTGGACTAGATGATCTTAAAAGGTCCCTTCCAACCTCTGTGATTCTGTGATTTTGTGATTCTTCCCCTCCATTCATCACGCAAACACACTCTTGCAAAGAACCTCAGCTCCCTTCTTCTATATAGTTTATAACATGCCTATTTTTTTTTATTTTTTCTTTTGCTGTGCATTGGTTAATCTTTTCGTTAGTTGCAGTGAAACTAACCTATGCTCCCAAAACTCAGTGAGTGTGTGTATAAGCCTAGGAAACCCTATGTCCTGAGAAAGGGCTCCCGGCACAGGGAGAGGCAGGCTGTGAATGAGCCAGGTGCAGCTCTAAGCACTCACACAGGTCCCACAAAGCTCCTATATTCCACTTGTTATATAAGTCATATGTACCAGGATGTAACAATGCATACTTAGCCCTTTTTTTTTTCCAGTTAGTACTGCAACTAAAGAAGAAACCCACCTCATTAAAAGTTTAAACCTCTAGTTCAGAACATACACATGCCACTGTTTCATTTAAAGAAGTCATCCTACTGATTTTTTTATTTTTTTTTTTTTTTTACTTAGTTACTCCAGTATGCAACACCAAGTATTAGCATCCTCCAGCATAGAGAAGCTACACTGGTTTAATAAAGCCCTATAAGCTATGGTGCATTTTATTGTTCAAAGGCTTATGAACACAGATCAGCAAATGAGAGTATCACCAGCAGAGACAAAGACTCTACTCAGCTCTTGTTAGACCACACCTGGAATACTGTGTTCAGTTTTGGTCCCCTCAATACAAAAAAAGATGTGGACAGGCTGGAGAGGGTCCAGAGAAGGGCCACAAAGATGATCTAAGAACTGGAAGCCTGCCATGTGAGGAAAGGCTGAGAGAACTGGGTTTGTTCAGCCTTGAGAAAAGAAGGCTTAGGGGATAAATACCTATCACCATGTTCCAGTATTTAAAGTATTCAAAAGAAGATGGAGACTCCCTTTTTACAAGGAGTCACGTGGAAAAGACATGGGGTAATGGGCACAAATTACTCCTGGGGAGACTCTGATTGGACATAAGAGGAAAGTTTTTCACAATGAGAATAATCAGCCATTGGAATAATCTCCTCAGGGAAGTGGTGGATTCCCCATCCTTGGACACTTTTAAGATTCAGCTCAACAGGGAGCTGGATCACCTTGTCTAGGCCGTGCTTTTGCCAAGGAAAGTTGGACCAGATGATCCTTGAGGTCCTTACCAATCTGGTACTCTATGATTCTATGAGGTACAACCTGCTAATTTAATGAGGACAAGACCTTCCATCCTGGGTAATTCATCTTGTCCAGAAAAACAGCACATTTGTTTCCTCCTTAGAGAAAAAAAATAATTCCTCTCGTTAACAATAAGCTACAGCAATCACTAAACAAATCTGAACTTGCTACCAGCAGCAGCTATCAGTGCATTATAAAGAGTTCTCACTTCCTAAGCTGCCTGTCCCATTGCAGGACAGGGGAGAGGGGGCATGTGTGGGTTCAGGGACCGAGAAAGGGCTTTCAGGCGACCCTTCTGTACCTGCTCTCCTTGGACAGCCCCAGCTCTGCTCTCAGAAGGTGACACCACCAAAAGCAAAGAGATGAACAGAAACTTCTCTTCGTTTAGGTGCTGGAATTTTAAGTAAAGCTCCTGAAACTCCCCAAGGCGTGCTGTTGCTTCCATCAAAGGAAGCCAGTGAGCGTGACTGATAGTTTGATTTTCAGTGGTGCTTAGGTTCTGCAGTTCTCATCAATTGCAGTGCAAGTTGTAAGTACTCAAGGCCAAATTTTTTTTTTAAAGGGTAGGTATTTTAAAATGTATTGCAGTCAACAAGAATTGGGAACTACAGTTCTTTGAAGGGTATGAAGGTCTTCAGCACATCTCAGAAGTCACAGTGTGAATTTTTTTCTATTTTTCTCCCTAATGTTTTCCTTGATTTCTGGTTCAGAAAGCATGACAGGAACACTGGAGACCCCCATTTCATTACAAAAATTAAAAAGAGAAGATATAACAAAATACGTCCTCGGAGAGGAACACAAACACTGCAGGGAGCCTCTGGAAAAGGTACAAAACACAGAAAAAAAAAAAAAAACACGCTCTCCCTGGAATATTCATTCATTTGCTTCAGTTTCCCACAGGAGAGGGGAACCCAAATCACCATTTCGAAAACCAAATTTATCCCCCCTCGCAAGAATCAGTTTAGCTAGAAGTAGACCTTTGCCTTGTTACTGCTAGAGAGATCTCACAATAAAGTCCTCCCTTTGTCAGTGATGCAGGAATTAAATAGTAAAACTGCATTATCCATTAAGAGGTTTTGAAGTCTATTTGTTTACACAACAAGAATTACTTTTACATTTCTAATAAGGTAGCTATTAACTAACATACAGGGAAATCACACCAGCATATGAAGTTTTTCTATCAGCACAATCTTATTAAGAGCAGAGTTTAAGATTTTACCAAGAATAACAAATTAATCTGATAATGTGTTTTTAAATCATCAAATGCAGAAGTCAAGGGAGGCCTTTTAAAAAGTTCTTTGAATTAACATATTTTCCTCTGTTGATGTCAGAGTTTTAACTCAGGCTTCAGTAAGAGAAAACCTTTTTCAAATTCTTCTGGCATTATTCTATATATGAAAATCTAGGAGGTAAACTCCTAGTTTAAAAGTGTAGGGTCCTGCACCTGGGGAAGAAGAATGTTAGGCACCAATACAGGTTAGGTGTGGACCTGCTGGAGTCAAGTTCTGAAGAGAAAGATCTGGGGGTCCTGGTAGACAGCAAAATGACAATGAGCAAGCAGTGTGCTCTTATGGCCAGGAAGGCCAAGGGAATCCTGGGCTGCATAGGGAAGAGTGTGGCTAGTAGGTCGAGGGAAGTCATTCTCCCCCTCTACTGTGCACTGGTGAGGCCACAACTGGAATACTGCATCCAGTTCTGGGCTCCCCAATTCAAAAGGGATAGGGAACTACTGGAAAGAGTCCAGTGAAGGGCAATGAGGATGATTCAAGGATTAGAGCATCTCCCTTATGAAGAAAGGCTGAGAGAGCTGGGACTCTTTAGCCTGGAGAAGAGAAGGCTGAGGGGAGACCTTATCAATGCTTATAAGTATCTGAAGGGTGGGTTGAAGAAGGAGGGAGCCAGACTCTTTTCAGTGGTTGCCAGTGAGAGGACAAGGGGCAACGGGCACAAGCTGGAACATAGGAGGTTCCACTCAAATATGAGAAAACACTTCTTCACGGTGAGGGTGACAGAGCCCTGGAACAGGCTGCCCAGGGAGGTTGTGGAGTCCCCTTCTTTGGAGATCTTCAAGACCCGCCTGGATGCAATCCTGAGTAACATGCTCTAACATGCTCTGGGCAATCCTGCTTCAGCAGGGGGGCTTGGACTAGATGATCTTTATGGTCCCTTCCAACTCTAAAAATTCAGTGAAATTCAGTGAAGCTAAATTAAGTTAAAATTAGATTATGCATAGTTATTCTTCCCCTGTTACACAGGGAAAATAACTGCTCTAGTATTCAGAAGCTGCCAGAAAGTCTTTAACCCCTTCTAAGCTAACCCAGCAGAGCAGATGCTTGCTAAGGTGTAACAGGTCAGAGACCCCACCAAGCCCAAGGAGACCTCAAGTGCTTTATCATCATTCTGTGATCCCCCACAGAAAAGATTTCCTCGTGCAGTTTTCCAATACAGCACACCACCAGAGAATTCAACTTTGACATTTTTAATGCAGCTGCATTATGCACAAGCATTTTTTTTTGACCCTTTTTTTCTGGTTAGAAATGTGGCTTGATGGACTGTTGTCAGTATGGAGAGACATAAAAGTTAACAGCTCAAAGGAGCATGTTAGTGGTGCTTTTGGAATAGCACTTGAGAGTAGCAATATGTGACTGTGCCATCAAAGACC
Source organism: Numenius arquata (assembly GCF_964106895.1). Classification (NCBI taxonomy): domain Eukaryota; kingdom Metazoa; phylum Chordata; class Aves; order Charadriiformes; family Scolopacidae; genus Numenius; species Numenius arquata. Next base: position 9,686,970 of record NC_133580.1, read on the forward strand.
GTGGCAGAAAGCAGTCATAATTTACAGTCTCACTCGGGGACTTAATTAATCCTTCCTGATTTTGGGGTCCTTTACTATCTGTAGGAGGCTGCTATATTTTATTCTGCCAGCTAACAACAAAAGCTACACGGACTTGGATTCAAACTGTGAAAGTTGTAACCAAATGCAGACTAGATGACTAAATGCAGGAAGATAATTTATAACAGAAAATAACAGAAAATTATGTTTCTCTAATTCCAGAAAGCAGGAACCTGAATTTCCCACATCCTATTAAGAACCCTCTGCTCCCATGACTGTTCTGTTTGGATCAAACGAAACAGCTTGAACAAGGTAATAAACCTGGGGTGGCACAAACTTGGATTCCAGAAGACTGTTCTGCAGCCTCAGTCTCAGTGTGTGCTCTGAGGAAGGTATCTGGCTGTTGGTAGCCTTCACTGGTTCTTCATAGCCATAACGATGACGGGAGACCCCCAAGAATTCAGACTAATGGCTTTCTTGGCAGAGGCATCCTTCACACACTCGTGTTTGAGCACGATGAATTTGTTCAAGACAAAACCAATTTGTTCTAGCTACTTAAGAGTATTCCTGCTTTTGCCTTATACAGGGAGATGGAGATGTTGCTACCATTTTAGCAGCGTCCAACCATTACGCTCCAAGAACTAATGTGCAAGCACTCATTACACAGCACTGGGTCTTCCATCCCAACAAACCATTTTGCTCAAATAAGACCTTTAAAAATATATATGTATATTTTAATATATTTGCTGCTGCAAACTGAGCAGGAAAGGACTGAGATGGCCACTAAACAGATGGTCAGGCAATCCCATGTCTTTTCTTGCAGAAGGAAGTTAATTTGTGCGTTCAGTCAGGCAAGTACTGGAGAATGGTACCCAACTCACAGCAGAAGAATTATCAAGCAATCTTGATCTGTGGTGTAGTTCTTAGCCACTCAAATCACTGTAAGTCCATTAGAAGTTAATCATAAATAGCATCAGTAAAGTAGTTGTTTCTGAATTTTAAAAGAATAGCCCTGCCAGGAATTGCAGTATTTCTGCTCTTCTGTACAAAGTGATCCCTATGTCTATAAGTAATCTTATTAACATTCTGAGAGATTAATATTTTATCATTATCACTGTAAGTTCAAACGAGCACTTTACAACAGCCTATGGCCCTCTGTTTAGCACTACTAAAGTATTTCTGTTCCTTCATAGAGCTGAAGGACTCAAGAGCTCCAGTCAAATACAGAAAAGAGATGATGCCAGTCCACAAGAACTTACAGTTTAAACAAGTCAACAATTCCAACCTTGAAGATAATTTTATCACCACATATACTTGACAAAAGAGAGCTGCTTAATGATATAGTCAAGTTCTGGTTTACAATTTCATTTAGCTTTCCAATTGCAGAGGCAGTTTGATGGGCAAATCTCAGCTGGAGACTACCATAGCTTTGTTTCTTTACATCTTATCTAATTGAGAAGGTTTTCAAGGATCATCATTGTTGAGAAATGTATTGATTTGCTTCTGAGAATCTTAAAGATGCTTGCGGAATTGCAACTGGGAGTTCCCCTCAAAGGATTTGTCTTTGAAATAATAGTAGTGATATATTATTTTTCTCTTGTGGGCTACAAAACTTCAATTAAAATTCAAATTTTGTTTCGAAATACAATAATGTGGTATCCAAACGGATTAGCATTAAAGGGCCTTTTCAAGTGGATGAACAGCATGCCTGAATTCAGCCTGCACTAAACTATTTGCTGATTGTTTAGTCAAACTACAGCAAAGGTGTCATTTTAGGGGAATTTCTGCTGCTACACCTACCATATTGGCAGGCTTTACTTTTATTTTAATGAAGAGCCAGGTCCCTACAAAATCCACTGCAGTGTAATTTTCATCATCATACTACCTAGAAAAGGTAAAGATTCTTCCTGGGGATTTACTGTGATACGTTTATACTTCTCTCTCCACTTATCCATCGCAATGCCTGAGGTAGAAGCAGGGGAGGGAGCTGTCAGAGTCTACCTTCACTGATAACTTGGTTTCCTCCCGCTTGTGTTCTCACCTCAGCAATTTGTGGCACACATCAAATTACACCATCAGGTAAATTTCAGCTTCAAAATGCTTCGAATTTACAGACTACAAACATCCATTAACTACTCATTACTTAAATGATAATTGCTGTCCATTTGTATGCACAATAGTCACAGTCTAGAAGCAGGATACGTGTGCGGGGACCTGCTCTGCAGCCATCTCGAAGCAGGGTCAATGGGAGGTTCCCTGCAGCAAGTGCCAACACAACTGGGCACCATAATAAGAACTGTGTTGTTATAGGCTAAATAAGCAGCTCTGCTGCTTGATCCTGTGGGTTACGAGGTAATTAGCTTCTAAATAACTGAAATCAATGGATGTTTTTGCAGTATCACACCAAATAAGCAGAAGCTTGGCACACAGAAAGGAGAAACAGTCCCACTGCTACACAGTCATGTTTGTTAATTCCTAGTTTAATTCCACCAACTTCAATAGCTTTACAGCAGGAGGAAAAAAAACCACAGCCTAGGGTTACTAGTAAACCTTATCAAATTACCCTATAATTTGAAAGCTAAAATGAAGTACTGCTCTTCCTTCTTTGACACTTTCACTTCAAAGCTCTCCTCGCTTCCAGGACTGCATACACTGCCACCTTTGAACAGTTTATGGAATCCCAAGCTCCTGGAATTTCCTTGGATATTGTGTCACTTGGTGATTTCTTGTCCTCGTAGACCCCAAACCCTCCCCTCTTCTCCATCAAGCCAAATCTATAATCAAGTAAACACTTTAAAGAGTTTTATTCTAAAGCCTTAGTCTTTTACACATACCCTTGCAGAAAGCCTTCTCAGTTCCCTTTGTGCAGTATCTATCCCATCCTCTCATCTCTTGATACACCATGAAGTTGCATTTCTACTTGCAGCCATCCTTAAACGACCTTAGAAACATTGAATCCCATTGCCCCAAAGCAGTAAGTACATTCCACTGTTTCTTGAAATTTTTCAGGTTCAAATATTTAAGTTCCACAAAATAAACCTTGTTTCATGATAGTTCTGCTCCCTCCAGTGCAGGCTGCAGAAACCATGCATGTTACCGAGGATTGAACCTGAGCTCAAAGCGGAACTTAAGCTGAATAGTACTCCACATCAGAGAGGATCAGCATCTTTCAAAACAATTGTGTATCACTAAAGCAACATGGTAACTATTAAAATATTCTTCACAGACTACATCTGTTCCTGAGTTACCCCTTCCAGGCTAGTATTTTTAACATGTGCTCCACAAAAACAAATGTTAATTTAAAAAGATCTACCAAAATGGCACTGCAATTTGTACATACACACCAGTGCAAAAACTAATCAAGCTGAAGTGGAACCATTCTTTTCAACAACAGCATACACTCAAATAACAGACATCCCATCTATCAGAAATGAAAAACAGAGTGAAGCAACAATGCAAATTATATCCGCTGAAAATGCAACAAACAGCTCTGTTGAGGGCTTGGTAAATTAAAGCATGCACCAGAAGGGTGTAACTGGCAACTCTGCTTAAACCCCTCAAGGAGGGCGTGAAATGCACCAAGTTTGCAGAGAATCAAGACAGGGAACATTACATTCTTTCATTAGAAAGAGTTTATCGCAGTTCCTGACAAAGACATGCAAGCACTGATGGGGAAAGCAGCTCTAAACAAAGGAGACCAAATTCTGACTGTTGGGGGAAGAACAATTATCTGAGGGAGACCATTTCTTCCCCGTCCCAGTCTTAATGGAAGAAAGCCAATATGCTTATGAATTCACGGATGGGGTGAGGAAAGAGAGTCTCACTGCTCACAGTCAAGTGCACTAATGGCCAACAGTAATTATAAGATGGGCTCAGACCCTGTTCAGGCAAAAAGAGACAGCCCGAAGGAGGGATGGAGCAGTTCTCCGTTCAATGAGACACATGGGATGAGGAGCAGAGGGCAAGTCTGTCATTTGAAAATGAAGCCATGATTATTATCACCTCTGAATTTACCTTACATCTTTGAAGTCAGGAGACCAAGGGCAGTATGTCTCCAGGGCAGCACGGCCTCAGGTGCACTGTCAGGTTTGTTGGGAAGGAAGCCAGTGGTGCCCCCGCTCAGCCCCTGTTCACCTGCTACAGGGTGGCTTCTTCCCCGCAGCAGCGCTGCGGGCTCCTGGCTCTGCGCTTTCTGTCCTCCCCAGTGGGTGATTTCTTATCTTGCTATCTGCTAGCATTTGCAGAAGAAACTCAACTCACTCAGAAAAAGTCTCATTTTGAATAAACTGTTAACAAACCACATACAGAAAAACATAATTGGAAAGAACAAAAAGCAAAAAACTATATATATTCCAAATAAAAATTAGGCTCTGAACACATCTCTCTCTAGGCAATTATATGGGTAAATTAGGTACTGAACAAATGAAATAGTTACTGTAAGTCTGTTCTTGAAATGTAATTTTTCCAGAAACAGTAAATTACTTTGAATATTTATCATAATCTGTTATCTGCAGAAAAATGTGAAAACTAAGTAAATTTATGGAAATGCATTTACCTAATAATATTTACCAAATGACATTGTTCCCTCTGCTGCTTGTAGCAAACTCAGTCACAGAGACTAAGGACAGGCTTGCCTTATTAATACAGGTCTCTGCCTGTGTACTTTAAATACCTTAGAGCACAGAACCATCTGTGTGGATTCTACTAATGAGCTACTTCTTAGATTGAGGAAGGCCAGCCAGCCAACACCGATTACTCAGATCGACTGCCTAATTTTTAAGCAATTAATGAGCTCCTCTCGCACTCTAGATAGAAGCTTCCTCTGGTTAGTTCTCTTGGCATATTGTGGTGTATCCTATTGTAAAGAAAGTTTCTCAAAGAGGAAAATAAAAAAGAAGAACACGACACAGCCCGGACAAATTCCTTCAAGCAGAGCCCAAACCCCATGTGTGGGACATAAGCTTGAGAAATCTCTGCTGGGACAACCCTGAGCAAGGCTTGCACCACTGCTTCCCAAAACAGCCGAGATGGGGAACAGTATCCTGCCAAGGAGGGTAGCCCACCCCTCTCCCTCCCTCTAGGGTGTTTGGAGTGTTAAGATACCTCTGATAACACCTCGAAAGATGGACTAGAAGAGCCAGTACCATGCTTACACAAGACCTTTGATGGTTTTATTCCCTCTCACTTCCCAGTCATTTGGAAAAATCTGACACTGCCTGTCACCAAATGCTGCACAGCTCCACAGCTGAGGATTGCCAGCCATGCATGCTGCGTGCTGAAGAATTACTGAACACTTCGCAAGATGACTGGCTGCTCCCATCTCGTTCCTTATCTGACTGATGTGATTTTAAAGGGTAAGCCTTAAGGGACTATTAGATTATGCAAAAAAAGAATTCCCTCTTCTGCCACTAAAAAATATTTCTTAATAACCTAAACAAAGTTTAAGGAGATCAAAATTACCTTTTACAGCTCCCTGTTGGAAAGCACTGCAGTAAAGCATAGAATGAGTATTAAATTATCTCAGTAATTACACTGATAATGCACAACTTTCATGTGCACAATAAAACCATTAAAGGAGTTCTGATTTTTACAAGTATATTACACATCATGATTCCAAAAGGGCAACCCTATGCACAGGAATGGATGTGCTTCTCTCGCACAAACCTGAAAAACATGCCAACTCCAATCATAGCAGTGAAACTATTATAGAGGAGAGCTTTTACCCAGCAGCCCTCAGCAAGCAAAACACTTGCATCCCTTGAGGATGCTCATATTTACACACCAATAAGAGACTGAATGTAACATTTCGACTTGGTTTGACATTACCAAGCCATTTTACAACCACGCTGTGGAATTTGTATTTTTTAAGTTCTCATGACCAAGGTACCCAGGATTTCACTGCTGGTGGGGGGTGGAAATTGTTCCAAAAGATAACAACTAATTACTATAGCACATCAAGGATATTCCTCACTACAAGATGAAGCAAGTTGGCGACACAAGAGACTTCATGCAAGAGCATACTGGAACACCAACTGTTCGCATGGGATCTGTGTCCTTCAGAGAAAGCCATCAACTACAGCTTTTTATGAAGGATGGCAAATGGAACAGTCTATTTGTAGACATTTCTAAAACAGGATTTAATAAAGATTCTTTCTTCATTGGCTGAGCTTTACACTTTCCTCATGTAAGGTCCACAACAGTTGCAGCCAGGCATCCCAGGTGTATTTAGGTTTCATGTCTCATCGTGCACTAAGTCAGAGGCATGTTTTGCAGTTGGAACAAACCCATTTGCAATAAACACTGAATAGTAAAGAGCAAATTTAATCATCCAGTCCAGATGAAAGAATCATAATGCTGTAAATAATATGATGTAAAGTCACAGTGAATAGGAATTATGTTGACCTACATCAGAAGTCAGCCAAAAAGCTTCAGCTTTCAATCTGCTCCAATAAAGCTGAGACTCCATTTCTAAGTGCAGTTTCCACTGCAGACCCCTGAATTGCCTGAAAATACAGATGTCGTTTGGAATGGAAATGTTACATCCAAAATGTCATTGGTGATACACACCCTAATTTCTTTCCTTAATTTTAATTGTTTAAAACCACACCATTATTCACACATTCCTGGCTTCAGACAGTGGGACAAGATTTCAAGGTTACATCAAAAAATAAGTAACAGATTGAAGGACTCAAATCTATAATAATTATTTCCTTGGCTTGAGTTTCAAATCTGCTTTTCTCAACCACAAGTACCAGAACAAACACGTTTCACAAATACTTTAAAATTGGTTTATTTTCTCAACAAAACATATTCTGCAATAGGAGCCTGCAACTAGAGAGGAATAAACAAGTGCAGAAAGTGGTCCCCCTTCAGCCAGAGAGCAGTGCTGATGGCCACAGATCCACCTCCGCCCTGGGAGCCAAGCAAGCCCGCAGGATGGCCTGGCTCCACTAAAGCGCTCTCACTTTCTCAGTTTTCAGATCTCCTCTGCAGGCAAACCGAGAGATTTCACATGGCCAACTGCTTTCCAGCAGGGAATACCAGAAACAATAGGGTCCTGACCACTATCTATTCAAAGTCTTCCAGCTTCTTCATCCAACATCCATATCAAGGACCTCAGAAGTCCTAGCGTTGAGCTGCAACTCTTGAACACCCCAGAGATCCCGAGCCAGGGAATAACCCTGCCTTTGATCCACGTCCCAGCAGTTTTCCATTGCTTATTAAATGTATCCATCTCAGGGAATTTACTGTTCGAAATGAAACTGTGTCACTGAAAAAGAAATTCTGACAAGCCCTGTTCTGCAGAATGTGATTATATTTCTGCTAATTTATCATTACCTCAAAGACACTGGAATGATTATATCTCACATTACTCTTCCCCTTTCAGGCCCACCCACATATATGTTTTGCTGAACATGTAACACAGCAAAAGCATGCATGAAGTGACTCTGCTGTTGATCCAAATAACCTTAGGATCACAGAGTGCATCAGCAAAACAAAAACATAATACTTAAATCCAAGAATAAACAATTCCTGTTGTCTTGTGAAAAATCTGATCCGCTATATGAACATAATTCTTCATAAATATTAAGTCACTTCTATCTTCAACATACCAGGCACCAGCCCTTAACTTGCAAATAATAAAAAATAAAATTAAAAAAAAAAAACAAATCTATGAAACAACTTTGCACTCGAATTTTTATATGTATTTGTACAGTTGGATGAAAGGACCAGCATTTCTTTAAACAAACATGAACATCTGGTTAGACTACACACTGAGGTGTCCTTGGATAAAGCTGTTTTAAGCTATTCACACATCTGATGACAAAATTCCAGTTCCTGGTATTGCTGAAAATCTAAAGGCAGCTACTAGGTAAGCACAGATGGAGCCCAGAGTGGCTCAGAAGCAGCTGACTGCCTGTAGAGTCGCTGAAGTTGATGATGCAAATGTTCTTTAGGTCAGGGGAGTAAGTATATACACTGGTTTCTATAAACTTGGTTATCCAAGAGGCTTGACTGGCATCTCCAAAGCTCATGGTCCCTCAGGTATTCCATATACCATTTCACAGTCTTAAGTGTTTTTTCCTCCTGGGTCCTTAACTATACAGTGAGAGGACAGTTTATAGCCAATACACACAAGACTTGTAACGTCCAAAGACAAAAGCTCTTAGCCTAAAACTAGAGCACAAAACCTGGTATAGCACAATCTCCCTCCTCTTCCCCCTCTATTTCTAGCAGACACATCTTACTATCTTCTACTGAAAAATAACAGAGATTACAAACACTTTTACTTTTCCCTAGCACATGTATCCAAGGGCTTTAAAGCACGTTCTACACACATGCTTATTTAGCCTCAAAATTTCTCTAGGAGATAGTACTGGTTTCCTCATCCTTGCCTAAGGCACTAGCAACATAACAGAACAGAGGGAAACATTTTGTGTTATTCCTCCACATCACCTTCAGTATGTTGAGCAACCTGAACATCGATTCATCTTTGGATGATTTTCTACCACCTGTAAAATGGGAATAACTACGATGTAAACATTAGAGACAAAAAGCACTTGTATTAAATATAATGGAACCAGATGTTTACTAAAAACACCAAATAGTCTCATGAGACTTAAAAGAAAACCCTGCCAAGGTAACAAAGCACAATTACAATACTGAAAGTCCAAAAAATAATGCCGCCATCATGTTTCAAGGCCTCTACTACACAGCCCTAACAAATGTTTAAACTACACTTATGGTTACTGGATGCCTAAAGAGCAGTATGTATGAGACACAAGCAAAAGTGACATAAAAAATATTGTACTTTAAACATTAGAAAGGAATTTGGGAACTTCAGGCTTTCCCTTTGGCCCTGTTTCAGGCTTGTTCACTGAAAAGGAAGCTGAACACCTCAGGGGCTGGCCCTGATGGGTACCACTTTCCCTGATGCCTCCTGCCCAGAGGGATTGGTAGGTCAGGTCAGCAGTCAGGGTCTGATGCAGCTTCCCATCCCCCCCACTTCATTAGAGCAACAGGAATGAGACAGCCAGATACGAAAGGCTCATGCCAGGTATTGCTATTGCCTACGGTTTCTTTATAAAAACCTGTAAGCAAGACTTACAGCTGCCTGGACCAAATGATCTCCTACTTACTCAATTACTATTTGATTTTCCATCTGGGACAACGGATGCAGAAATCTCAGTAGATACCATTTTTAAAGGAATACTGATCCCTCAAAGATGCAAATCAATTACATATGTCTTAAATTGAAGTGTCAAAATACCTTCCTCAAAAAAAAAACAACCCCAAAAACTGACTGGGAGTGAGATTCCATAGGTCATATGTAGCACAACAACAGAACTACAGTTTTATGAATCTCAAAGGTGGAGGAGGTTTAAAACAAGTCAAGCTACCAGAAATACCCTCAGGCTGCCTTCCTGCCTGAAACTAGGAACCACGCAGGGAGGGCAAGCAAGAAGGAACTGATGGTAGAGGTTGGCAGGCACAGGCAGCCTGGTTACCATGTCTCAGAAAAGCAAAGTGCTCAGGTCAGAAGCTTAACTTTTATCTAAGTCTCTGTCTTCAGTGGCAGAGCACTGTATGTTTTCATATCAGTTTGTATTATAAGTACTAATCATGCTTCTTGTAAGAGAGAATCGATTGGATTTGAAAGGGTTAGAGATTAATAAAGTGATAAAACGTACACTCTAGAGGTGACACTGCAGCTCAGATCAATTTTGCTTTCAAGTCATAGACAGGCAATCATTTCTACTTGAGCAAGTACAACAGTTCCACAACAATCTCATGCAGGTTTATATACTAACATTTGCACATACATGAACTGCGCTAAAAAGAATTCCTTCCTTCTTCACAGGTCAACAACTTGAAATACTTAACTCTGCACCTCCTGAAAAGGGAAACCTCTGATGTTTCCTTTATTATTTGTAAAACCAACTTCTCCAAACTTAGATGCCAAAAAATAACCCAAAATGCATCTTAATTCTCCTTTCTGTGGCTATTTCCCATACGGATCCCAACATCTCCTACTTAGAATTTTACTGCTTGCCACTTTCACAGCTACATTCATGGCAAAACCAAGTAAAGAATTAAACAAGAAGCTTCTGATAGAATGCATCACAACAACTAGCAATTTAAAACTGAAATGCAGTTCAAACAAGCAGCAAGGTTCTCAAAATAAAGTAGAAAAAGTTTTTTAAATTCAGTGGACAGAGATATGAGAATGCATATTAATATGCATACCTAGATCAATCTAAGGAGCCTTATTTATGTTCTTTCAAAAATTATACAGTAGTCTGTAAAACCTGCCTTAAACATGTATTCAGGTTACGAAAACCGAAGCACACTTCAGAACTGTTTGTGGTCAGAAGTTGACCCAAAGCTAAAGCATTACATCACAGATTCCCTATAGCTCCTATAGGTCCATATTGCCCCAAGTTACCTCCCAGCTTCTGCGTCACCAACAGACGTCCCAAACTGAGACATTCATCTCTAGGACAAGTGAACAAGCTGAGCTTGAAGACTCTGTTGTTCTGGGTAAGTCTGCAGCTCTATTATTTATATAAATTTGAACATTAGGTAAGACAGACCTTCCAAAAATATTTTCATGAGCAAGATGAAAAACAAAAGATGCCAGAACAACTTTCCCTGTGTCTTGGGACAGTCAGTTTCAGAGTAAGGACACGAACCTGAGACATGGACCCTCAAAGTGAGCATACTAGAAATACGGAAATGAGGATGCCTTTTAAAATTTCTATTTAAGGAAAGCAAAGCACCTTGATACATTAGTTTTTTCATTTTAAAAGGCCCCATTTGGGGGAGGAAAGTATGATCCAGTTAAAGGCACAGGGCTGAAAGATTTCTCAATCATGACAGTATGCTTACTAGAGGTTCAGACATTATTAATAAACTCTTACATGCTGCAGCTCCATGTAGAACAGATATCCAAACAGCTGAGAGGATGCCCATTGCGAAAGTGGACGATTATAGATTTTTAACTGAGGAAATGACATTTCTTTCATTCTTGGCTTACTTCCCCCTATCCCTAAAGATCCTACCTTTGTGATTTAATGCAGTTGGAACAATTTAATTGTGTTCATTTATTTTATTCAGATACATCTGTGGTTTCCCTTTTGGGAAAGGAGTCTAGCTTTAATATTTAAGTATCAGCTCAATATTTTAATTGTTTTAATTATACATGAACTCATTTTAAACAAGTGTTATAGCTAAAAAATTTGAGTGTTTAAATAAGTTCAATATTTAAACCCTGTCACGTTGAGGTCACAAAGAAAACCCCAAACCTCTAGCAGATTACTTCCTTTCTTGTTTTTCTCTGTGCATCTCCCTTCCTCCCCACAAGCAAACAGAATGTCTAAATGCTGCCAGCTGTCTCCCAGATAGGTCTGTCTAGCTGCAATGCCCCTCTCTGTCTAGAGGAGAGGAAACCAAGGCTGAGACTCCCGTAACGAGGTGCACGGACTACCTGTGCTTCACAGCTTACTTGCTGGTAGCCCCCCGAGACCTGACTGAGCACAGGAGCCTGGCTCCTCGCTTCCTGCTGATCCAAACTGAACAGATGGAGAGCAGCCGTGAACCCGTGAGCAGACACAACCGTATGCAAGAGGGACCATACATTCCTGCACTGATGACAGCTTAGAACAATGGTGATCTTGACTTTTTTTGTTTGCTGGAGCTGTGAATAATTTAACATCTTCTGGGAAAAGTAAGAGATCAGTGTGCGCTGATTAGCGTTGCCAAGCTCCCATTTCCTCTATGTCTGCATATTATTTGCAGGAAGCAAAAGCTGAAAACCTCTTTTGCATCACTCATATCTCAGAAACTGGGACGGCTCATAGCAATGCATCTTATATCAGGGCCAGAATTTAGCTCTTCAGGCAGATGCAATTGTAACCAAAAAGCAAATGGCAACTGTGAGTGTTCATCCTGCAATTCCTCTAGGGCGCAGCCCAACAGGAGCAACGGACTTTTAAGAGTTAAGCTCCTCTAGGATATCCCACTCCAGGCACAAATCCATGAGTCACCTCTGAAGTTTACAAACACCTCCACTTCCATGTATGTCACAGTGCAATCAGGCAGCAGTACAGGAAGATTCAGCTGCATAGAAGTGAGCAGAGGCAAATCCCACACTAGAGCACTGACAACTAGTAGGAAAGTGAAGGTCTCCTGAAACATCTATAGCAGACCACAACCACAGTAAGTTTTTGCGTGACATTTAAAAGGCATGAAGTATCAAGCCAATAGGTTTTAAATGAATGTGCTAAAGCATTATGTCCCAACCACTGCCACATCAATGAGAGAACTTAAGGCAATTTGGCTATGCCCGTACACAGCAAGGCATGTTGCTAAGTCCTGTCTCTCCCAAGCCATTGGTGACACAGTTGGATGCAGGTGACAGAGTGGGTGAGGGATCAGAGATGCACTTGCTCCTCTGGCATATGACTGACTTTTGGGTGATCCCAAGATAAAGAGGAGAAGGAAGGCCAGAATCCCAGAGCACATCCATCTAACACACTACAAAGGAGAAGACGTAAGACCAGCAATGTAGCTTGGAGGACATCCCAGTGCCAGGCCTGAGCCAATTAAGCCCCGTTAACCTACAGAAAGATTACTACCAGCTCTGCCTCCAGCAGCCTCACAGAAACCTTAGGAATGTCTGCCCATGCTCCTCCACACAAGGTTGGAATGCCCTCTGGAGCTCTAGCATGCTGAGACAGGATATTTCAGCTCAGCAAATAAATACAGCAACAATAAATGGCATCAATTATTCACTAATGGAATTATGTCTAGTAAGTCAAACAGAATCTACAATCTGAAAAATCTTTTGCTTAAAAAATGCAATGATTTTTAAATTGGTTTTATATTCCCTGCTATGATTATTGAAAGCACCATACACAAAGGGCTTGGGAGAAGAAGTCACTTAACCAGATTAAAAGGAAATCACCTACCAGCTGGGAACTTCGCAGCTCCCACATCTTCAATTCATTTGTATAACCTCCACCTGTAAAATACCCTAGATCTAGGGTATTGCTAAGGCTGCAGTACCAGCATTAGCTGTTTGCTCAGTTTTACTTCTTAAAGCAGGCAAAAAGGATGACCTGCAGCTTTCAAAAAAGCTTCTTAATATTAGGAAATGCTCGTGAAACTTAAGTCAACATTACATTCACACAGATGCTTGAGGCAAACTGCTCTGTTCCCACCACAAACAGCAAACATTACTCTGTAGACATGACAGATTTCTTCTGGAGCATCTGGAAGTTGCTGCCTGTAACGGAGAATCTGACTAGCATAATTAAATTAGCTCACCGATTTTAATTATTTTGGCACCACATCTCAAGTGAGAAGCAGCCAAACAAATTTGTCTTCCTAAAAGTTTCTGTCATTTTTGCAGCATTGCAAGGTACTCTAAAACCTATCTGTAGCCCTCACATGCATTCCTTCTTGTCTTCTCCAAACGGAAATATGGACACCTGAATCTATAACAAAGGACAAGTAAAGGACATGAGACAAATCTCTTTCAGTTCTGTTTTCTCACCCCTTTCATGAGGATTGTTTCTTCAGCAAACTTTAATTCTACGCTTGCAACTGGAGCACCATTTCATCACCTTCTGTTTGACATCTTGGATCCTCCACTCCTGGCCCCTCTTTAATGACTCTTGCTTGTTGTCCAGCCCCTCTGTACTGTCTGAATTTGCTGTCTGGAGTTCTCATCCTCAACTTTCTCTTCTTGGGTTTCCATTCCTTGGCTTCAAAAGAATATTTTTCAACTAGCCTCTGAAGATGCCTTTCTAGCCAAATCCCTGTTTTCTTTAAGGCAACTTCAGTTTCACTGATCCAGCCCCTCTGGACGTTCTGCCCTCCTTTTGACTGCCTCCATTTTAGTGATGCCTTTGCATTACCTGAAGACAACACCACACCTTCTCATTGCTCCACCCCAACTCCTCTTCAACTCAGACCTCTTTAGATTCTCCCTACCCCTTAAACAAGATATACTCTATTATGTGATATTACACACATGCTAGTCAATTCATAATTGCTCTTGTACTTAATACTAATCACAATTCTGGCTGTTCATGCAATAATCCTACGTATTGCTTGGAAAAATGCCAGTCTACGTAAGTCAGCAAAGACACCAATACCCTGATTTTGCTGGTTTATTGCCCTAGTAGCCCAGATCTGTCTTTATCATCAGTGTCAGTACTTTCCGTGCACTGCTTCACACAGCTCTACATAACTGTCTGCACAATTTCCCTTTCCCTTTTAAGGATGCTCACCAGATTAGACGTCCCCATACCAACAGCCAGCAAGAGCAAAGACTACAACCTCCATCCAGAACACTGCTGCAGAGATCCTGTCCACAGGCTGTCATTTAGGCACCCCATCCACTCCCCCCGACAGCTCTCATCTGCAGCTAAAACAGTCTTCCTGCTTTCAGACATCCTGCTGTTTACACTGCAGTGCAGCTGCCCACAAATAACCATTAAATTACTTTCCCCTGCCCACTCTCCTTTATCAAGACACCAGTAAAAAAAAAAAAAAAAAAAAAAAGGCCCTGAACTACAGCACCAGCACGCTACAGCTACCGTCACCCTGTCAAGCAACATGGTCTCATTGTTTCTTCATGCATTTGCCTGGCTACATCCATCCACTATCTCTGATCTTCTAATTAAGCAATAAAAATAGTTAAAATTCAGAAGCCTCTGGAGCACCTGTCCCTTCACAACATATAACATTTAGTGAAGCCTCAAGGAATCAAATAACAGTCCTTCATATATAGGGACCCCTTTCAGAAAGGGAGTCAAATTATCAATTTTGCTCTGAAGTGCTGAAATCACAGAAACAGGAAATGTATTTCACACACAATGTAGTGGAACAAGAAAAAGGAAAAAAAAAAAACCAATAGTTTGCTCCGCACAGCAACCTAAAAATCGGCATGTAAGACAAAATGAATATTGAAGGTGAAAACCAACTACATGATCATATACTTGCAAAGAAACTATAATTTTACTCCATGTGCATTTTTCCCCTTCATCTTATACTTAACATATACCAAGTCAATCAAATCAAAAGGAAAAGAACAAGCTATTCACTAGTGGGTTATATTTAGCAATAGCCAGTCTATCATATTAAAGCATTTTCCCCACCAGTACCTGAACCTAAATTGATACTGTCAACAGGTGCCAATAACACAAGACATTCTGCAAAGTCAAAGCAAGCAGATTAAAAAAAAACAAACTAAAATATAATTAAAGGTAAGCTACCGGCTGAACAATGCTATAAACACAGGCATGTTACTTCTACAGATGTGTACTTCTGATAAAGGAAATGCAAAGGCCCTTCCTTGCAGCCAAGTGGTGCTGCCTGGCATCAGTGAATCAAGGCTCCTCATTTACACAGATTATGGATCTCATAGGGGTTCCCATGCAGGCCAGTAATAGCAGTTTTGAAAAATAAGAACACCATCACCCCCAGCAGAGTTTAGATCAAGCTCCACTGTAGCCAAACCCCAATATACATGACCACGCTCACAGGGCAAACAGGGCCATTTATACTTTCTAGCCCAGCAGGAAGAATTCAGCCTAGCATCTGGTGGTTCCCAGAGTAGCACTTCCTAGCCTGGGATGTGACATCTAATTCTTTATAATAGACAGACCAATAACTTTTCACCTCCATCCTCAAGAAATGCAGGAATTAAACTTAAAACTGGCCACACACCAACTAAAGTCAGTAATTTGTTTGTACCTGCATTGCTAAGA
The DNA here is from genome assembly GCF_964106895.1 of Numenius arquata. Classification (NCBI taxonomy): domain Eukaryota; kingdom Metazoa; phylum Chordata; class Aves; order Charadriiformes; family Scolopacidae; genus Numenius; species Numenius arquata. The sequence continues at coordinate 9,702,767 of NC_133580.1, forward strand.
GTGTTGGCTAAAGGCACTGAGGACAGTAAGATCAATGGAAGCCCTCACACTTGCACATATTAGTTGTGTTCTCTAAGTAGTGTAACATGCAAGTTTAAAAGCACAACCACCTCAGTTACCTGCCCATATATACAAGGCTCTAGCAGACTAACAACACTATGCAACACTGCAGATAACCTACTTGTCTGCCCAAAGTCCTTCCAAACTCACAGCTTACTTGAGAAAGGCAAACAGGCTCTCTAAGTCATTCCCTTTTCAGGTGGGAGAGCTGCATGGACTAAAAGTCACTTCAGGCTCTAATATAGATGAAACATCATTCAGATAAACCATCTATCCTGGAAGGAGATACTTTAATGCTTCTTTGAAGTGTTCTGTTACTCTTAGTGGGTTTCAAAAGCAGATGTAAACATAAACCAACTCCTGCTCCCTTCTACTGCCAGACTAATCAGAGATTATCTACCCAGGAAAGCTCTTCCCAGTTAACCCTATATATGATCACACACATGGCTGGCATAACTTTTTTGAAAGATGCCCTTCCAACATACAAAAAAAATCATCCAGACTTAAAAGTCACCACAAACCACATCCATGGTTCCTTAGCACCCTTAACATGAGTAAAAGATTGGATTTTAAAACAATGCCAAAGTCATTATTACCTTTGTGGGTTTTTAAGTCAGATCAACCTTTTATTAATTTTTTATTTTTAAATAAAAGAAAACATAAGAACAATTTCAAGTAGCTTAAAGTCACATCAACAGAACATTAGAGTGAGAAAATTCATCCTGTAACATCTGGTAAACAAACCATATTGGTTATGACTTTTTTTTTTTTTTTCAGAAGAGAACAAGAAGTGTATATGCAAAACAAAAAGCAGCCATCTAAAATGCTTGATTGCATGAGCACTAGGTCCAGATTCAAAAGTAAAAATATTTTTCTGTGACTTACCAGAATTTCTCTTTGACACGAGCTTCAAATTCATGCTGACTACAGTACAGATCACAAGAACCAAGAGAACAAGAGGCTTCATCTTTCACTTTCTGTGACAGCTGAAATGCAAACATAGTATGAAGTCTGAATCACAGCTCTTCACTACAACAAAGCAGCAGCTACAGTTAAACATTTCTCAAAGAACCATTACAGGGCAATGGCTTAATCTAGTGAGTTCTGGGTTTATTTTTATGCAGAGGTAGGAAAACATAATGGTTCAAAGTAACTGTCTATGAATAATTTATCTCTGACTATCACACAAAAGGGTTGGGGTTTTTTAAATGACACTTTGAAAATATTTTGCTTAAGAAAAAATAAAACAAAACACAAGACAACTGTTTATTTGAAATAGGATGGGTCTGGCAGATTTTTGTATGTTATTTAAGGGGGAAACCCTGATGGTCATGATTAGTTTTGTCTCATACAAACAGGCCACATACTTGAAAAAACTTCACATTGTTCAGGAATAAGAGTAGGTTATTCATGCAATTTCTCTTCGTAACCTTATTTTCCCACTGGTGACCTTGTAAAAGTTCCTATAATGAATTAATTCTATTGCAGAGCTTTCTCCAGTAAAATGAGGTAAGACAGGTGAACAAAATTCAGAAATCAATGAATGCAGGTCTCACAATTCTTATTAAGATAAAGTTAGTCTCTCCTGTGAACCTTACTACCTGTTTTATATTATGTACATAAAAAAAAAAGAAAAAAAATCCAGTTTAAAATTGTATTTTTAATTTTATGTAACTACTGCAACTAATTGTGTTTTCATTTACAAGTATGAGGTCATTCAAGGAAACATAGCAAGAGCAAACTGAGCGTCCTTATCTGTAATTAAAAACAGGTAGAATGAATCTAAACTCAGCAACGTCCATCTCTCTAGATATATATCTTTCTCTCTAAATGAAAGGGAGATAAATGCCTAATTATAAGGTAGAGTTCTCAAATACACGCTTAGCTTGAAGTCACAGGCCTTGAAGTGGCTTGATATATTTAGACTCCAGGAATTCATCTCTATATCAGATACAAACTTTAGACTAGGACCCTTAATCTCAGATAAAGGGGGTAGTCATCTAAATCAGTATGAAATTATTATTTGTGTCAAAAGATTTAGCAAACATTTTATAACAGTTTCCTTTAAAAAGAAATACACAAAATTGCCTGCATAAGTAGTCAAAACGAAGGCCAACAAAACAGAATCATTCCTTAAATGCTATACCACACCCACCCCCCCTCCCAGCCTGCTCAGAGGTGCTCTCAACTTTGGGACCAGCTCTGAATATTTGCTCGACGTGATAACCCAGCAATAGAGTGCAATGTCCTGCAGTTCACTGAAAATTACCCAGTTTGAGTTTATTACATCAAATATTCTTCCCTTGTAATTATGCTACCAGCCTATTGTTGTGTGAAGAAAATGTAAGGAACCATGTATAATCTTTTACACGAGGGCAATTATGCTGCTATTCAATTATTTCAAAATTGCCACTTAAAACTGAAGTTTTCCCCCTCTCACCTTCCCGTACTGTGAGCTATAAATAGGCAGTGAATTTTTCCCCCCTGAATTCTATGTTCCCTTGGGCACTTTATGCCTATTGATTCCCAACAGTAACGATGCTAAAGGAGTTTTCAAGGAATAATACGTGCTGAAGGCTGTCTGACAGTGGTTAATGGCAGAATTAGTATTCACTCTTCCTTAACCTCTCCTTGGAGTACCAAAATCCTGAAACAAGCAAGGCCATCTTGACAAGCGAGCTTAAAAAAAAGTAATTGAACTAAATCTTTTGACAGATAATTGTAATGATGATGTTATGCTAGAATGATTTTCAAGTGTAGCTTTGCAAATTACCTTCTCCACTTTCCTCCCTTCAGTTATTACAGCTGAGGTATGTAACTCCTAGGTCTTTTTTCATGTGGGTCCCTCCATCCCTACCCTAAATGAGCTATGCTGCATTAAATACACTTAAAAATTCAAAGCAAGTTCTGCCAGCCAACATTCATGCTAGAGACAGAAACGGGAATTCTCCCCTGTCATCATTGATAGGAGTTGTGCTCTGTGAGTCCCTGGCCTCACCAAGGCAGTCAGTCTCTGTACCTGCAAAAATCAGGAAAATACAGCAGGAAAATGGCAAGAAACTACTCCACCATCCAGTCATTCACAGCCTAGCCCAGAGCCTCAGTTTGTCACATCTGACACAACCCCACTGAAGCTGGCATGAAAATACATGTCAGACTTTGGGGTGCCATCTTCACCATCCTAGACATCCAACCAGAAGGTAGGATCAGTCACACCAGTGTGACCAGTGGGTCAGCTGGTTACTGTCCTGAGACAGCAGAAGGTATAGACAACAAGGCTGTTCAAACTGCCATGTCATAGATGATGTTTTTAAAACAATTTGACAAAGAGGGTAAGGTACACTGCAAGATGTATTTCCCTCAGAAGAATGTCAAGCAGTCAGAAGAGGGAAGCTTGTATGTGTCTGAGACAAAGTCTCTAAATTTGCTGAGGAGGAGATTTCTGGGGCTGAGCCTGCCAAGAATCCCATCATGGCTCCCAGTGGGACCAGTCTCACAACTCCCTCCTCTGGACCCTTCGCTCACATATCAGGCAGTGGGATGGACTAGAAACTCAAGAAAATCCTGTGCTAGACCTACCTGGACTTCTCGAAATAAATGAGAGGGAGAGTGTCTATGATCTGATGAATAACATGAATAAAACTGTGCTAGCTTGAAGAGATATGAGATGGGGTAAACCAGTTAACATTCAATACCATTTTTCTATAATCGAGGCATTTTCCTCCAAGCAGGACATTTTCCTCCTCCAGTTTGTCATTTGACAAACTTTCCCCTCGCAGGCACTGAGCAACATTTCCCTGAGGAGCTGCCCACTCTGATGCTGCCAACTCCAAGCAGCTGTGAGTAGGGGCTCACAGCTGTAAGAACATAGTACTCTACTGGATACATCTCACAAGACAGGGACCAACTTTAGGACCACTCCCAGAAGAGTGAAGAAAATGTCTTATTGGATGAGGATACAGAAATACCGATTACAGCTATCTCGCCCAAGATCACTGAGAGGAGGGAAGAGAGACACAGAATGAAGTTCTTGTTGAGAAGGCTGAAAGAATTGCTAAACAAGTTAATCCAGCCCTTGTTGTGACCTGCCAGGTTGCATTTGTATTGAGACAAGTAAAGGGAGGTTGCTACCATCAGAGGGAGAAATGTAGAAGCAAGGTGTAACAACTTTACTCTCAATCATTCCACTGCTAATGAGGCCACCCCTTTCCCTCCTTGTACCATTTTATGCTACAGACCACAGGCTTCAGGCAGCCTTCCCAGTCTGCTGTAAGCACCCAGCAACTACAAGGGGACCAGGCTGCAACGCAGCACAAATTCTAATCTTCTAACAGAAACCTTGACTCCTATGTACTGCCTAGTGCCTTTCACCTGTGTTTACAAACTTAGTTCTTTCTTTTGAGTCCTCAGAAAACAAGGCTTGGGAAATTGTGTCCCATTTTCTTTGTGTACTGCTTGCTGTCCTTCCAGCAGCCGCTTCAGCTCACACAGCTTCCCAGACTCAAAAGAATTCCAAGCGACAATGTTAGAAGAAAACACGAAGGAAACTGGAGCATTGATATTCTGCACAAAACCCAGCACTGAGATTCCCAAGTTCCTGCTTCAAATATAGTTTAGTTTTGCTCTAATTTCTACTGCAAGCTTTATTTATACAGTGTTCCTTTCTAAGGGAAAGCAAAAGAAAAGTGATGCATGTGTGCACTCAGGCACACGTTTGTGCACAGACTGAGATCTGCTGACACACTGTGAGGGTCTGTAGGTTCTGTTTTCTCCACGGAAGCTGTGATGCAGAAGGTGCTCATTAAAAACAGCAGCCCACCTCTTTAGTGGTTTCCAATTGTCAAGTTTTGTTGTTCAGAAACCTCAGGGAAATAAATTACAGTTTTCACCCCTGACACAAAGGATGAAATGGCAACAGTAATTCTTTCGTTGTCTTCACAATATGCTAGATGGTGACTTCTGTTCATTTCTTTTCAAACCATTTCCTCACTACACTTTTTAAGGATTTGAAATTTAATATGAACCCTCTCTCAGGTCTTCTCTTCTTTTGCCAACACACCAAAGTTTGAGCTGTTTATTACTGAAAGATTTCCAGTCTATACCATATGCTGAATGGAAGTAATCCACAATGGGCACTGGTCCCTTTTTGTTGAAGCCTCAAACACAAACAAGAAATTATTTAAGATCAGAGATTCATGCTAGTTCAAATAGCTATCTTCAGCTCTACTTGATATAGGTCATGCAGCATTCTTTGCTCTGTTCCTCGATAAGCATCAAAGAATATTTCATTTTGCGTAATTCACTGTGCATCTTCACATTCATAACCAGGCACTTAAGTTGTCTAAATACACAATGAACATTAATTCTACAAGGCAGTGTGCATCCAGCATACATCTTGCTGGATTTGAGCCTCTACTGGGCTCGGGTCCTTAACTAAATTCACATCTGGCTAATTCTCCTTGTTCAGCTGAAATTCTATGAGAAATTTAAAGCTGAGGTAAGCACAGAGGGAGCCTGGCAGTGCTTGTGTTGTACAAACTGAAAGTAACCTACAACGAGACAACATCTAAAATGTCTGGGATTATTACTGGCTCACCAGCGTAACAGCTGCATGATAGCAATACAATGAGAAAAGACCAAGGTATTGTCCTGAGGAAGCAAAGGGAACCTCAACTAAATACATAGAGCACCTGACAAGGTCACAACACTAATCTATAATGATTCCTCCAAAGGCTGCATGTCTGGGTGTGAAAGAAAAGGAGCAAACTGTAAAACTCGCAGATCTTTTGTGATGTGAAAGGGGTAAACTCAGAATCTTATCAACTATTTCAGAAGAAACAAATAGCACCACCCCCTTAGGTATTAACACTGAGGTTTTGCTGGAAAGATTGTGGCATTTCCATTAATAAGTTAAGTATCTTCCAAACAGCAGACACAGAAGGTATCAAGAGCGGTATCTTAAAGCTTCAAAAGGCATCTTACAGTATAACATCAAAACCAAAAATGGGCTTCAGTGGCAAGCACAAAAAAAAAAGTCCTGTGGATGGCCTCCACACAATAACTTCTCCCGTTAATATTTCCGCAAAGAGTAGAAGTGATTTTAGTCATGTTAAAGTAGCAATCAAAATCAACACTATGAACAAACTGCTTGTTTGCCCTGCAGAGAGAAAACCCTGAGAGCATTAACACAAGAATATTTTCCTGCAAGAACTTTCCGATCCAATAGCTGCCTAAAATAGTGCTCATGCATAGCAAAAAAAAAAAAAAAAAAAAAAAAAGGAAACAGAAAAAAACCCCAAAATATTCCAAATACAGATAAAGGTTCCAATATCTACAGAATCAAAATGCTAACCAGAGGGGTTAGTGATGAGTACACGATACAGGCACCCATTTAAATCTCTACTAAGAAAACTTGACAAAAACCTGAGCAGCCCATTTTAACAGATTCATGAACGAAAAGAACTAGAACTACTCAGCACTGATTAGCAGATCAAGCACTATCAGTTCACACCACACACTGACCTCGATTCCCCAAGCAACTCACTCACCCAGAATTCAAGTTCATTATATCTTCAAATTGGATTTTAAATCCCTGAAACGTACTCCTTCCTTACTGCAACAACTCCTGAACTTGGAAATGCAGAAAGCAACTGTCAGGAGGAACAAGAACAACAAAGAAGCATGAAAGTTAGCTATTATTTTTTAAGCCTCATGCCCAGATGCATCATCAATGATGTGCTGATTCAGCACTACCCTGGATTCTACAGAGAACTATTGTTCCAATCTTAACTTTGCAATATTCTAACTTCACATCCCAGGACATATCGATATGATTGTCCAGTATCACAGCTTTTAAATTTCAGTAGTCCAGGCCTTTTATAGATATTCAAAGTGTGGGAGGAGGATTACAGCTGTACTTCAAGCCCTCATGGTTTATGAGGTCAACATAATGGATCTATTAATTTACAGCCTTTCTTTCCCCCTACAGTAGGAGCTATTAATATTCTACATATATTTACTTCTGCAGATTGTGGTTTAATCAATACAGTACTTCAGGCAACACGAAGTACCGTAGGCAATGTAAAGACTGTCAGACCCAGCGAGTTTCAGTTTACAGCGTGGGTCTTAGCCTCTTACCGCTTTGTAGAATTACTTAGATTACAGAAAAGCCAGCTGGGGGAGAGAACAAAAGGTGAAGACAGTCTACACTTGGAAAGCTGAACATGTACACTAGTACTAGGTAAAGAGGAGTGATTTTAAGAACCAGCTTAAATCAGCCTAAGTCCTACAGCTGACACAGTTACAGCAAGACAGTTTGCAAAACAGAGTAAGCCGCAGCAGTAATCACAGCCACCCAAGGGGGAAGAGGAGCCCTAGCCACGGATGACCATGTACACTTCCCAACACCGAGAAGGCCACTGGGCACTGTCGCAGGAGGGCAGACTTCTGGGCTGAGATGAACTCTCTCAGACCCAGGCCAGCCAGCCCGCCCTGGGCTGCAAAGAAGCTCCACTCAGGAAAAAATGACTCTGAACCTTGTTTTTCAGCTCTCTGGGGAAAAGAAAGAAAGTTGCTGATGAGAACTCTTAGGCTTCAGAGCTGCTGATAAACCCCATAAATTCCAGAAAACCCATGGCTTCACCTGACTCCAGCTTTTCAGTCACTGACACCCAGAGCAAACACCACTGCTCAGGTCACGGCCTTTTCCTACTGAGTACTTTAGATGATCGTACCAGTGATCACTGGTCTCCTCTATAGAGCCTCAACCACAAAAGGAGAAGACATTTCAGATTAAAAGAGATGCAAAAAGTCCATTCTCACCCACACCAACTTCAAAACTAACTCACTGCTCTTACATCAATAAAGAAGTCTGTCCAATTCACAGCAGCCTACGCAAGAGCATTATTAAGCCAAAAGATTAGATGCTTTGCTTCTTTCATACTCATACCAACCTTGCTCCCCAAGCAACTTTTGTAGAAAAGCTATTAAAAATGGAGAGAGAGATAGTTCAAAGAAAGGTCTCAATCCTGAAAGATAGCATATCTCTCCTCTTCCCCCCCACACTGCTTCTCTCATTCCCCTTGTGCTCCTCAAGGCTCATTACGGAGGTGCTCAGCACAAAACAGAACTAGGTTTTAGACTGGGCTGCCATCTGCATGCTGAAACATTCCCTGCTTTTACAGAGAAACTGCTTTTACAGCGTCTTAAAACAGTCCTATTTCCGGGACCACATACAAGATGGACTGCAGTTGTTACAAGTGTCAGCTGTATTGACTTTATATCTGCTCTTATACACATCCATACCTCTGCAACATTTACAAAATAACAATATTTGCACTATTCATCGAAAACCTGGTCCACATTCTCTCCTGCACATTAATGAAACAAGCGCCAAGAGAGTAAAACTCTGCATGCGATGTGCTTAGAATTTCATTCCTTCATCTCATTCAAGGCCACATGCTTCCCTAACTAATATATAATGCTCAAAGAAGACAGAATTAACAGAAAAAGATGACATACCAGCTGTTATGCTTCTTATAAAATACTCTTCCACAGTTTTCCACTTAGAAAGCACAGTTCCAGAGAAGCGAGACAGGGCACTTTGCTCTGCTGTCAGCAAAGGCAAGTTGCTTTCACTGTGCTCAGCACCATCTCATAGTAACTTAAAGTGCTAAACATCTTCTTGATGAGGATTTTTTTTCCCTTACATAACCAGAGGCTAGCCCATACCTATATAAATTTTGCTAGATTTGTCTGGGTGAAAATAAGAATTTAATTAATCAAGCAAGCAAGCAAGAAAACCAATCCACCAGAATTTGAGAACCATGAGAAATTGCTTATAGACCATTTCTTCCAAATATTTTGTGGAAATCTTGTAAACAATGGGGTTTTGCTAAGATGCAGGCCAAAATCAAATTAAGATATGTAATTCATGTGACCTGGAATTGCTCTGCGAAAGTTTCTAACACTCAGTCTCTCTCCCACCAGCTTTGTCACTGAACATAACACAACCCTTAGTCCTCCACCAATTCCAGGAGGGCTTACTTAGGTCAAGTATCAGATGCCGGAGGAAACCCTGACCATGATAGCTAGCAAAAAGGTTCTCATTATTTTCAGTAAGGGTAAGATCTCTTCCCTTTGTCTTCTCTTCAAGGCTGTTCAAAGATACAGTTTAAATGTTCACTTTCCAGCACTAAAGACCTCCTGATAAATAGCTCAGACTCACATTGTTTGAGGAAGGCTTAGAAATGGAGAACAGGTACAGTTTCCCATACAGCCCTTTTAAGGCTGTTTAATAGTCGTTCACAATGTAGCATCCCTTGATATTTTCAGCTTGAGCCTCAGTTTGAAGTGAGAGATTACTCAGAGCCCAAATGTTTTGGAGAGCAGGAAAAGTCCATACATTATAAATGCTTTATTTGTACTTCGTATTGTGAGTACAAATTCTCAGCCCTTTCCCTCAGACACACAGCTCAATGCCACCAGCTCCAGCCATCCCTGGCAGCTTCCCACTTCAGCCAGCAGGGATGACTGGCTGCACAGGGCACAGACATGCTCCTCGGAACTTTTCCTCCACCTCCAGTCCCACAAGGGCATCTCAACACAGGACATACAAAATTGGACCAAACAGCCTCTCTTTCAAATGCCACATAGAAGATGCTGTTCTCTGTAACTTTAACTAGATAATTGTAGCATGCGCCCTTCTCTCCCCAGGAAACAGCTGCAGACAGTCAGAGAGCAAATCGCTCTGCCTATGCAAACAAACCAAATCCCTTTACAGACCCATCACAGCTAGGGAGCCTCACCTTGATGCTCCCGCCATGTCCAAGCAGGCAGACCATCCCAAGGGCTACAGACCTCACATGTTGTCCCTGTTTCCTCCCCCTTGCTCTCCAGCAGCCTACCTGCACCTCTGCTGGGCTCCTCACGCACACTGCCTCCATACACAAGCTGCCCGTTACTTCCACGGGGAACTGAAGCCAGCAGCTGCCCTACACCTCCAGACACAAGCACTCTTAAACCCTCCATGGCTCACTTATTGTATGGTGGCAAGGCACAACACCCATGAGATCCTGAGCCCACCAAGTGCACTCCTACCTGCCTCCGCTTCCTCACTCCTCTGCAGCCTCCTCTGGGCTTTAAGGCTGCGAAGTCCAGGTTTTTCTGAGGCCCAAGCCTCCAGCCTCCATCAAACCAGGAAACCTTCTCCTCCCTCTCCCACACTGTCAGTCCCTGTCTGATCAGAAGAGATCTGCGCCACAAGAACAGCCCTTCTGCTGAGCTCACCTTCTCCCTGCCAGCCTATGAATTCCTCCTGACCCTCTCAGGCTCTTTTTTGATCTGACTTCTGTTTGGAGAGTGGCCAGTCCCCCCACGCTGTTTCCAACAGCTTCAGCTGCACTGCTTCAAAGAGCAGCCACTACACTGGCAGCCCTGGAGAATAAAAAGCTTTCCATTGCTCCAGCTCTGCAAGATACGAAGCAGTTCAGACAAAGCCAGCTGACACCACATATCCACAGGGGCTCCAGTGATTGTGTGGCATCCACCAAAACTGACTAAAGTTGGCTAAGTGCATTAATGTGACACACCTGGTCTTGTTCTTCTCTCTCGTGCAAGCAAATCTTCCTCCCCTCTCCCTCCCCCCATTTTACTGCTAAAGCATCGATCACCAAACAATTTGAAGACAAACCTTCTCTGAGCTTCCAGGAATTGTGAAAGTAAAAGGGTGGTCTCCAGAGAACTCCTGAGCCTTACAAATGGAACAACCAAAGTCTGATATCTCTCTCCTGCATTCGGTTGCAGCCCAAGCAGCAGGGTGAGTATAAGGAAGTCTTGCTACCAGCTAATATCCCTGCATGTTCCCAACTGACCACTCCTCCCCTTTCCAACATCCTTGGTCACCAGCTAGAAAGCTTTAGTTGAGTAGAGGAAGGTCTCCCCTCACAGACTGGGATCTGGAGCATGCTGGAGGTGCAAGCTGCTGCCTAGCAACACAAGCGCTCTGCAGGGAGGTCAGAGCATGCCCCTGTCCTCCCACTGCAAGAGGTCTCCTATGCACAGAGAAATACCCTCAGAAGGATGCAATCCATAGTAGTTTCTTGGAAAGCTATCCTGCACATCACCAATTACAATCCCTGCTTAACCACAGACTTGCCAAATCCTGAAGAGCACTGCCTGTGTCTTGGTGAACTGCCAGCAGTCTTCACTTATCACGTGCGTGCATTACACCCCACTGGCTTATGAAGCACAAACCCCCAACTCCCAGCCTGTCCCTCTGTCTCCTCCTCAACCACTTCGTCTATTGCAAAGCAAGAACTTGACTAACTGTCAGACAGCTTCCTCCCCAGACTTACCTCCTGCCTCGGCTCTGGCATGAGCAAAGCTTTTCAGCCACCATGTCCTCTTCAAAGCTGGCCCGCTCCTACCCCCAGAGGGAAGCCCCTTCCCACACACTACACAGAAGCAGGGCAGGCAGTCACCTGCTCGTCCAGCTGAGATATCTGACAGATAGTGCAGACCACCAGGCAGCTGCACAGTTTTATCCCTGCTAAGACGTAACATCCCCGTTTAAGCACCGACAGCAAGCATTTGGGGTGAGTGCACTCACACAACACCTGGGCACCCTGAAACAGCCCTTCCCCACCACCCTTCCCCACACCTGCACAGGCACCAGCTCCCCTTGCCTTGCACCAACCTCTAACAATTCTCTGAAAAACCTCAAAACTCTGATAGCAATATCGTAACAGCCACAAACTCCCCATACATTCCAAAAATATGATTTATTTTTTTTAAACAATCAGGATAAAACCATGAGAGTATAAACACTGCAGAGGAGCACGAGAACGTGTCAGCTCCTGCGAGGATGGGTTTTTCCTCACAGTACAAGGCTAAGTTTGGGTGTTAACCCAACGGGAGCAGGGGTTGCCCAAAGCACACAGACCTTACCGTAACTTTGAGAAACTGCAGCTTACAGCATTTTCCACCAGAAACTCTATAATCTTCGAATCTTAGCAGAGACAGCAGTCCAAGTGACAGGCTCTTTAAAAACAGCTGCTTAATCAAGTGCTTGAGAGAGGTTTCATGCCCTTTAGCAGGTTTCCATCAGACCCCAAACGAAACCAGAGAATCCTGATTACCACAAAACTTTCGGAGGCAGCTAGAGATTTCTGAGTTGCCCAAGATTCAGGACACCACCGCGGTACCTCACATCAGCCAAGCCTCCAAAGAACCGGCACCTTTTCAACAGGCTCCACCAAGCTGCAACATCCCAGAAAACAACTCCTGGCGTGGTTTTATTTTAAATCCCCGGCGGTAACACTTTTCCCGGGGAGTCTCACGGGCGTTCGCGGCGCTGGGCAAGAGCACCGAGACCTCCTTTCCTGACACAAAACTCTTTTGGAGCCTCCGCAGCCGCAGGGCCCGATCCGGGGGAAGCGCGGAGCCGCCGCGCTGACACGGACGGCTCCGGCTCCGAGCAGCCGCTCTCCGAGGAGACCGGCGAGAACGGTGGACGGAGACCCGGAGCTGCGGTGGGGGTCCCTGCCGGGATCGCCCCGGCGGCAGCGGGGACCCCGGGCTCCCTCCGCCCGCCCCGCGGCTGAGGGAGGGACACGGCAGCAGCCGCCCCTCAGCCCCGTCCCGCGCACCGGCGGGGGCGGCGCTGAGGCGATATTCGTTACACCCGAACTTTTCTATTATTTTGAGAGAAAATAAATTTTTTTAAAAGGAAAAAAAAATTGAAATTGCTGCGAGAAGCGCTGCGCGGCAGAGCTTACCTCCTCGGCGGCTACCCCCTAGGTCTCCATGCCGGCACAGCCCCGTCCGAGGCCGGCGGGATGCAGGCGAGCCCCCGCCGCGGAGGCAGCGGATGCTGCGGCCGGCGGTGCCGCTGCGGGGGCGGCCCGTCTGCGCGGAGCGCGGCTCCCCGCCGCCGCGCAGAAGCGGGCGCTTCCCCCGTCGAGTTACGGCGGAGCCGCCGTGAGGTGAGGGGACGGGAGCGGAGCGGGACGGCGCTGCCCCCCCTCCCCCGGCCCCGCGCCGCCGCCGACGGCCCCGCACGCGGCAGGTGCGCCCGCCCGCCCGCCCCGCGCAGCGAGACGCCGCAGCGCCCCCTGGCGGCCGCGCCGCGCCCTTGCCCGTCCGCCCACCGCCCCGGCCCCGCTGTACCCCCGCCGGGCACCGGCACCCCGCTTCCAGTCCCCGCTCTCCACCGGGACCCGGGGCGGCAAAACGCCGCCGCCAAACCCCCGAATGCCCCGTACAGCCGGCAACAGCGAGGGGCCCGCGCGGCCGCGCACGTCGGCCCGCGCTCGGCTGAAGAACCCTCCTGAGGAGCAGAGGGAGCGCCCGCGAAGGGCTGCAGAAGCGTGAGGAGGGGTCGGGGCCTTCGCCCCTGGGCTTGCGGGGCTCGGGTGAGGAACGGCGGCTTTGTCACAGCCCCGAGCTGGGCCCGGGGCACCCGAGGGGAGCAGCCCAGCGACCCGGGGAGCACGGCCTCAGCTCCAGCACCTTCCCCCGGCTCTCCGGCAGCACCCAAGCTGCTCGGGCCCGCACAGTGAGCATCGGTCCAGTGTCAGTGGAGGGAGGTCCAGCTCGTCCCACGGGTTACAGCGGTTGTACTACACTGGGAGAAGCCACTTCCAAAGCCACTGTAATCACCCAAAACGTCATTTTTTTTCATACCATTATTAGCACCAATTTAACCAGGATGCCTCGAACTGGACCAGATTAAGTTTCTCTTCCCTAACTCTGCTTCTGACGTGGCAGATCCATGCTTTCTACAGCATGGTAGTGTTATTTTTAGTTTCCCTGTGCTGCTTTTTATTTGCTTTTTAAATATCTTAGAATAGCGCCATGCAGAATATAATCTACTTCTGCATTTTGCTCAGATTCATAGGAGGGCTCTAGTTCGTCAAGCAACTGCAATACAGGCAGAAAAATCATGGGCCAAATTTCTGTAAGTGCATTTCAGGCTCGTGACTTTACAGTGCCATTGCTTGGACTGCCCTGTGCTGTGTCGCCAGGTGTGTGATCGTCACTCCTGCACATGACCCCTGCGAGGCTGCAGACACCGAACAACGCAGCGAGGAGGAGCTCATAACCTAAACACACGAGCAGCCTCCAGCCGGTCACAGGAAAACCACTTCCTCAGGAGACCTCCACCACAGAAGTTGGTGTCACCTCAGCATCCTCCCCCCAAGCCAGGGCAGCTAAGAACAGCCAGACCCTGCTCAGTCACGCACAGCCCACCTCAGCGACACATCAGTGTCAGCATCTTTGCAATTATTGATGTCAAAGCCAAGAAAACACTTGGCTCTGCTTTCAGGTCTTTATCCCATACACAGAGCTGACAATTAGAAACATTGTCTTGTTACCTATAAACAAAGCAAATCTGAACTAGATGTCATACAGGGACAACAAAAGTAGCAGCATTTTGAGTCATTTCTCCGAGTATAACCATCCTTTAAAACCTCTTTTTTGACTTGAGGAGGTGCTGGGGACGAACAGCCGCTTTGTTCTGCAAGGTGAGGCCAAGATCAACCCAATGCGACGATTCTTCCCAGTCCCAGCCCCGGGGAGGGTTCAGGCACACACAAGGTATTCTTACATACAGTAAATGAGCAAAACTATTGTAGTGCAGGAATGTGACAAAGATCAATAAACTAGCCCATTTTTACTGCCTGTATAAATCTTTTAACTAATTAGAAAGAGTCAATATGTTGCCAGGAGACCTTGCTTCTCCAGGTGACATAGACTTCTTCACCAAGATGCTAATACCTTTGCTGCAATTTATAACCTCTGACACTTCAGCTACTCTTTCATTTCTTCTGGCATGATTACAGTGTAAAAGTGCTATTTTTTCAATTATTTATCAAGTCACTTACTAAAGTCACTTTTTAGCTGAATTAAAAGATTAAAAGCCTTGAAATAAAACATCTCATGGACTTTGAAATATACAGTTAGATGAAGCTGTATTTAATTATACCTGGGATTTATATTTGAACTTTAAATGACTAGAAAAAGCAGTATCATTAGACATTCTTCAGCATTTTATAATAAGTCAAAACCCCTTAATTATTATGCTACACTATATGAATGTATACATTATTCATAAAAAAGAGGGGAATATACCACTGACTGAATTTTTTAAAAAAAACGAATTTAATTTCCCTTATTCTGATCTCAGCTCAGCTCATTGTGGAAAATAATCCACTTCACAGACAAGAGTAACATGATATACAGCTGTCAGTCTTTAGGTAGGCTCAGTAGGAATGAAAAGAGGAATGAGGTATTAATGGAGTTGAATACAGAGCAGAAGAGATCAAGCTTCAGAGGAACTATAGGAACAGCCTGCCATGCACCAAACCTTACACTAATTTCTGATGTACTGCTAAAGAAGTAATGAGACCTGTTTTCGCCTTTGTTTCTGACCTTTTTTTTTTTTCTTTTTTTTTTTATATATGTCATAAAGCAGGCTAGGGACCCCAGCTAAGACATCCCAGGTGCACTGTGTGTTGAAGACACACACAGAAAGAACAGAGAATAATGCAGTTGACATTGGTAAAAATGGGAGAGAGAGAAATTATTCACAGTCATACCTGTCCGTACTAGGAAAGGATGTCCAAAGAGACAGATGAACTTGGGTAATGTCAAGCAGCAAGTCTGTGGAGAGACAGGAACTGAATGCATCACCTCGAATCCCATTTAGTTCTCCAATCCTTGATTTGTTAAATCTCTCCATTCTTTCTGCTAACAAAATTATTCCATGATGGGGTATTCTAGGGTTTTAATCCAATGCCAGAGAATTCAGTGAAAAAGACTCTTTTCCACTGACTTCAGTTAGCTTTGGAAGAGTCCCCAAATATACTTTCTTAATCAATTTTAATCAATCTCTGCGTGGACTCACCCACATCCCTTACAATTAGATTGTGGCCAAACATCCTCTTCTGATTGCCACCAGCAGACGTTGTCCTCCCAGCTGCTCTTTTCTCGCCTGCCAAGGATAGATGGATCTACTGGTTGAGTGCCTTGCACTCAGTCCTGCTTCAGTCAAATTAGGTAGGTTTGTTTTGACTTTAAACAGCAGAAATGAAAGAGCTCCCAGCTGAGCAGCTTGCTTGGCAGAGATGGGGTACAAAGTGAGCAGCCTCTAGCATGAATAGGGTAATTCGGGGGGCATAAATTGCCCTAATAAAACCTACCACTAACACAGCTAGTTCCAGAAGGGGCCATCGTCTGTGGCTGTGATCAGGAGACCCCCAGTCTTGCCATGAACCTCTGCTTCCGAATCCACATGATTCTCACATCTTTCTTGCCTGAATGGGAAGATGACAGGATGAGAGAATTCACAGCTGTGTAAAGTCCCATTTATTGACTTTATGTCTAGTCTTTTGTATATAGCAGCACAAGTTCAGGTCTGATCTTTCAGAAATATGGCCACACGCGGAAACTATGTTTGTGTGTATGTGTGTATGCTCCTGCTTAGAAGAGACCCTGCGATGACCACCATAAGCAAGAGGAAATAAGGCTGAAAGCTAAGTTCATCTCTCCAAAAACACCATCAACCCTTTCCAGCAATTAATTTCAGCAGACAGTGATGCAAAGCTGGTAGATAACCCCATTGCAGCCAGATGCAAGCATCCAGCCTCCCTAAAACCAGGTGACAATGACAGACCTGCAGGGCTGCAAACCTGTGGACACTGCAAAGTGTCTCCCACTCCCATGCTGTGTCCACCATCTCCAGCCCCACTGCATCCTGCTGCCCAGGTCCACGCGCTCTCCACACGCTGCTTTGCCAGCAGCACCCACATTGCTGGAGCAGAGAGAGGCGGAAGCGCTGATCCACAAGAATGTGAGATGCTGATGCTGCAACAGCAGAGCACGGAAGGGAGCTCATCACAGAGAGACTTGGCAGGGCTGCGTTTACATGGGACAAAAGCCAAAGCAAAGAGAGCCTGTTGTGAAAGGAATGAGGAGGACATCGGCGACCGGATAACACAGGATGAAGGATTAGCTATAGGAAGGAATAAACTGACAAGGAGAGAATCCTGCCTGGCTGGTAGCAGCCATGATTCTGATCACCGCCTGTCAGGAGATAAACACAGAGCTGCATAGTAACATATTTCCAGTTCAGTTCTGCAAAGAGGGAGTTTTAATAGGGTGCCAGTTCCCTTCAGTTGGAGGGACTCGCACAATAATGTCACTGCTGTTGACTGAAGTTGCACACAGACAGTATAAAGCAGCAGTAAATGCCAAGATTTCAAAAATCATTTTGCATCTGACACTTTCCTGGGTTATTTCAACTGAAAGATAAATGCACTATCTTCCAAGCAGTAATCTTATTTGATACCAACAACATACACAAGTAGTTAAGTTTGGAATAGGGTAACTTACTTTCTCGCTTTTATGCTTGAAAGCTGAAGATAAAATTATTAAGCATTTTGCATGTACAGAGTGTGAGAGGAGTAACTGCTTTGCATAAGTATATGGATTGGAAAATAAGAATTCCCTTCACCAAAGAATAACACAACAGGCTTACGGCAGAGGTAACATCTTTGTGCAATATGCATTATATTTTTGTAAAAGAGTAAAAAGATACAGCATATCGACTATTTACCTGACTCTCTTGGCTGGCCGACAGCAGAAATGGAAGCATCATTTGGGATTAATTAAAATCAGACACAAATCCTAACTTTGCCTTAATCCAGCAAACAGCTATGAAGCTTGTTAGGGAAACTGCTCAAATGTAGAGCTTTTTTCATGTGCAGAATAGTTTGTGGAGCAGGAATGTAAAATCCACTAACAAATAGTGGAAATATGCTTCCATTTCCCATTGGGAATTTCTGAGACGAGACTAAGACAAATGCTGCCTTTGACTGTTTATTGCACTTTTTGGTGGGAGAACCAACAATCAGCTAGAAAAAGGCGGGGGTGGGGGGAGGAGTAAAAATAATTAGCACACTCAAACACATGAACTCTCGTACTGGTGATTTCTATCCTCTGGATGGGACGTAGCTACACAAATAATCAATCCAGCAGTTCTGAGACCTCTGGTGAGCACCAACAACATCCTAAAGCAGATCAGCCCCTAATAATTGAAGAGTCCTCCATCAGCACCTCATTTCTCCTCCCTTCATCTCCTTCCGGCTGTGCGGTATCTAGAAGTAAATCTGGTTGACAGAGACACAGAGACAAAAGATTAGATGCAAGTTGTGCTTCTTCTAACCTCTTGTGGGATTTAGAGAAGCTAATGAACCTTGGGTTCACACGTATTCCACAGATCATTTTTGTTTGGCAGTATCTAATCATAACTGCAGAAATCCCACTGCAATACAGAGTTTGGCAAACTCATCTTGGAACAGCTCATTTGGTGCAAACTTAGATTATATTTTAACTTCAATGATAAGAAATTACTGAGAAGATGACAAGCACCGTTAGTTTTAGATGCCACAAGCTGAGAAAAAAGAGGTAAGTTACCTAAAATGATCTTACCACATTTTGTAACTTTGTTCTCATAAAATGCAAATTTCTGTAAGTGGATGGTTTGAAAAACCGAGTTTAAAAAGTAAACGGAAATAAAACCTAGAAATTAACAAATACTGATGTTGATCTTCTATGTTTTTCTGTTACAGATTTCTTTTCCCCTCTCCATTTTTCGCTGGTGCTCCTAGAAAAGAAGAAATTATACAGCACTTTGTTTAGTTCTTTGTGTTTGTAGCAAACAATAGAAGTTTTAAATCTGGTTCTAAAAATTGTCCTATTTTGCATTTCTGTTCTGCTCAGATTATCACATTTCAGGCCACAGAACAGAGCAAATCATAACAATGAAAGGAAGGGTACAACAAATAGTCTGAAACTCTGGACTGATGGCAAAAAAATGCAAATTACTTTTCTGGACAGAAGCTACACATATTTGGGGTAGCTTAGATTTAGCTGAATAATGGATTTTCCAGGTCAGTTGGCAAAAGGAAAAGAAAAAAGTTGTTTCAGATGAAAATGAAATGGACTTTCAGGGCAGGCAAGAAATGTGGTAAAAATAATAATAACCAACTTTAAGTGTTGTTTCATACCCTTGTTCACGGATAGATAAATCATGTATTAAACCTACGCACCTGGTTCATACTGTAAACAAGAATCTCTTTTTCAAGTTGAACAGCACCATTACTGAAATGTAAAGTTCAAGGTAAAATTCTAGAGTCTGATTCTTTAGCTTCCCAAAAAGATAACTGGGCTTCAACACAAGCAGAAGCACCAGGCTAGCCTGACACGCAGAAAAGGAGAATTTTGCTGTTGTCACTTACTGTCTGCACAAGGGTCCTCCCTGGATCTGCCCACTCACATGCTGCAGTCGCTGTCGGACCTGCCAGAGAGTGTAGAAAGAGCCAAACATGCGAAATGACCTGCGCTGCGTAGCCACAGCAACACAGCTCCTGGCTGGGGTAGCCCAAGCCAAGCTCCAGGTGGGGAGGGTGGGCTGGAGGGGGCAGCTGCAGGAGTTTGGCTTGGCTCCTCTGAGCACAGCCCTCAGAGGCCAGGGGCACGGTGAGGTGACTCACGTGCCAAGATCCTTCCTCAAGCCCTCGCTTCACCTCGAGGGTTAACATAGGCGTAACAATCCTCTAGGTTTTATGCAACATAGTATTTAGCAGGAAAGAGGTTCCTTTGTCTTTCTGAGGTGTACATACATGAAATACATTTGGCAAGAAAAAGGTACTCCACACTTGACACACCTGCACATCCACCCGTTCACCTGGCAGGCTGCTCCAGCGTGACCTGTTTGAGTAGTCCTCTAATTTATCACATCAGTAATTCAATTCTGATGTCAATATTTCAAGGTCTCTTTACACATCAGTGACTATATCCTATGAATGAGGGCGAAAAAAAAAAGCAGTCAAACACATTGGCAGCAGTCAATAAAGCAAAGTTATACTAAAATACTTTCCCCAGCCTTACCTGCTTTAATGCCTGGTAATAAACACTTTCCAGGACATTTGTTTTCAGGCTTTGTCATCCTCTGCTGTCCACGCATTCTAAGGCACTAGATTCCCCTCTCCCAGTACATCTGCAAAGAGAGACATTCATGGGAATAGAGGGATATGATTTAATCTCAGATTCAAAGACCGAACAGTGGCTTCAGATAAAGCATTTTGAGTTTTTTTCACTATGCCTAAGCCAGTCCTGCCCTCCAAGCTGTCAGTGAGTTCATTTCCTCATAAGCAATGAGTGTTATCAAAGACAAAAACCAAAACAAGTCAGTGGAACTGGAGCTAATGCCTTCAAAAACACCTTTGATTGCCAACACTTTTGGCTTGTGATAACATAGTAATATTCTAAAATTGGCTTGAATTTCTGTAAGAAGCTGTTTAGTGTATTTCAGACTTGAAGGTTTCTTACCTATGTAAAAATGCCAGCACTTGGAAATATCAAGCACATTAGAGTTATACCCTGTCTTACAGGAAACAGAACATGCACACTCAAACTACTTGCTTAATTTCTATTTTGAGTATTAATATCCCCTGGCAGAAAACAGGTGGAAGACAAGTGCATCGGTATCTGCTCCACGCAGGCAGATACTGCCCATGATCTCCATCCTCCACCTCCACCAAACCTCCAGTGTGCAGCTTCCATCGAACTGCTTAGGGCCAGAGGCACCTCTTGTACTTCCAAAGTAAAAAAACACTATTTGGAA
Organism: Numenius arquata; assembly: GCF_964106895.1. Classification (NCBI taxonomy): domain Eukaryota; kingdom Metazoa; phylum Chordata; class Aves; order Charadriiformes; family Scolopacidae; genus Numenius; species Numenius arquata. The sequence goes on from NC_133580.1 coordinate 9,723,516, forward strand.
GTCAATGTTCAGCACCAGTTGCTTGAGCAGAGCAAACATGTCAGTTGTCTTGGAATTTAAATAGCCACAGCTTTGGAGAGGGCACATCAGAGAGCCTTAGCTCAAGTAGCAGAACCACAGCATTGACTTCAAGCACTTCATAAGATCCAAAGAAGCACCATTTGTAGTGTAAACCCCACAAACCTTCTGAGAGGGGGGCATGTTCCAAGACCCAAGAAAATAGCAGGGGTTGGGAAACAGGGAGCTCTTTCCTGAGCTAGGGAACAGCATAAGAGGAGCTCTGTGAAATGGTGGGGTGATTGGGGACATGATAAAAACAACTGAAAAGTGGAGCACAGAGTGCATCCTGGAGGAGAAACACAGCATCTCTCATGACTGTGAGAGGGGGAGTGGAAGCAGATTAGGTGTAAAATTGGGTGAAAAATCATGGTTTTGGGGAGGATCCTGGTGATCAGCCTATTTGGAGAGCCCCAGAGAAGTTGTTCATTAAAAAGCCCTCAGGTTGCAGGAGCTGCTCAAACACCCCGTCCCATGCAACAAACCCACCAACACTTCTCTGGAGGGGTAAAGACAGACTTGGTCAAATGCTGAGCTCTGCAAACACCAAGGGAAACACAGAGAGTGTGTCTGGGGGCAGATGGGAACAGGGGCAGGAAAAGGTTATAGGAAGCACCACAATTTTACTGGAGATGCTGTGAGGAAGACTCAGTTTAAAGATTACTGCAACAATACATTCAAGAGCAACAGTCCGACTTGGAAGCTACAGACCACTGATTGACAGCTTTCTGAATTACATTTCAAGTCCAGTTCCCTTCCTAAATCCTTGTGTTAAGTCCCTGGACTCAGTGCTTCAGAATGGCAATGCTCTGCCTGTTGAGGGTACCCTGGAGGTCCCTGTCATTTCACCATTCCTGGGAGAGGGACTAAGACAGTGTCATGGTCTCTACAGGGATCCAAGATTACTGAATCACGTCCTCCCTGGAGTAATCAGAACCAGGAGAAATATCAGAAATAACACTTTCTTCAGTGAAAAGGGAAGACAATTCTTAAGCAGTTCTCAAATTTACAGGAGTGACTTTTCCACTGCCCCTTTGATAGAGCTTGCCATTCCTTCCTCTGCCTTATTGTCACCACGAATCTGGTGCAATTCAGACAGCAGAAGTAATGCAGTAAGGGTGATGAATGCAATATATGATGTTCTCAAAAGTTCTCAGATCAAGGCTTATTAAAAATAAAAATTGTAGAGCAAGAATCGGCGTTCAAGGGCAGTCAATCAGATGTCTGAATTATGTCCTGCCTTTGAAATATACAGCAGATAACAGTTTTTAAATGGTCCCTGTAAAAGCTACTATGTGTACTGTACCTTGACATTAAGTCCACAGTAAAGTACTTACCTTCAGGATTCTCCCCATTTATAGGTCTTTTATTCTGCTTCAAACTAATCAGAGCAGCTGCTCCAGAACGTAAAAAGAAAAAGAACCAAACATATGATTTACTGCCAGACTCCCTGTGAGCAAAAGGGCACACACCCATGACTGCAGGCAAGCAGCAAGCAAGCAAAAGAAAAATGATTCAGAGCAACAGAGGGAAGAGGGTGTGGGCTGGGCAGGGAGTGAGTATGTGATAGCTCATTAATGTGAGGGTGTACAAGGCCAGTCTGACATCAGGGAGGTTGTTACAGGATTGCAATGGGATTATGGCATATATATACAGACAAAAGAGGCCATTAGCTTCAAAGAACCGCTTATTTATCCCTTTCAGTAAAAAGCTGTGGGCCCTGAGCTCACAAAGCGCATAGGCGCATGCTCAGCTTTGTCTATCGGTGGATCCAGACCAAAGTGTCCAAGCCCACCAGCTCTCCCAGGAGGCAGCAAGTTCTCCTGCACAGGTGAGACTCCTCCCTGCAGGCTCTTCACCCAGACACTAGTGACCAAGAGCAGGCCAAGCACAGTTACAACAGCCAGGATGCTTAAAGCAGCACTTGATCCTGCACAAACTGGGAAGGAGAGACTGCCCCTTCCAGTGGCAGCAGAATACCTTGGGGTTATTCATCCAGCTTGGTGTCCTTGCTGCAACAGAACCTCAAACAACAGCACTGATTTCCTCTAGTTCCAAAGATTTTACTTATGATTGCCTCAGGACTTACATCAGAGCTTAATTTTCACTGACCCATTCCTTTATGAAACTCTCCACTTACCTGCCATTCTGCACATCTAGAGCTGAAGCTATTCCCTCTCCTCTCCTCATTTGTGGGCAGGCTGAAAACAGTTTGCTTGTGACTGTTACGTGAGAATCTCTTCGATTTCTTCTTAGCAAGTTCAGTCTTGGCAGATTTTTCAGTTCTTGGCTGAACCTGACAGATGATTACTAGCCTGTTTTGAATATGTGGCCACTGCAGAGGTGGGCTGTTTCTGAATAAAATTGTCTCTGGGGTCCACAGAGATCCCTTAGCAAATAGCAGTACCTTTAGGCATTACCTGTGCTACCATGGGTCAGAAGTAACTATTCAGTTTAGGGGTTGCACCTTGGTTATTTATAAAAGTGAAGATTTGAGCCACTAGGTCAGCAGTGAACAAAGTAATAAAAAAGAAATCTGGCTAGAGAAAAGCGTCCGGGAGCCACATCAACGCAGATGTGAGCCCAGCTCAGGCAGGGGGCGAAATTCCTGGAGCGCCTTTTCACACTGTCCAGGGACAATGCTGCAACTTCACGGTGTCCTGTGGACACGCATCTGTCTTCCAGCGCATCCAGCCGGCAGCAAATCTGAAGGACACGAGGGCTCACCCAAGCACTGCCGAGGGTAGGGCTACTCCTCCATTCCCTTCCAGTATGACTTGTTCTCCCTCCATTCAATGTCCAGCCCAACCTGAGATGGCTACAAACACTGCTGAGCCCCTGCTCTGGAGACGTTTCCTCCAACACTGGCACTTCAGCCTCCTGAGGGAACGCTGATTTGGCCCCTTAGCATGTCATCTCATGTTTTTCAGTAGGAAATTTAGATTGCATACATCTAATTAATTGAAAACGGGTATAAACAAGCAGATTGCTTACTTCAATTATGTGCACAGCGCCTGCAGGGTTACCATTTAAAAATCATAAAGAAAGAAAACAGTCAAAATGGGTAAAAAGACACAGGCAGGAGTATACAATCTGCACCTTACCTTGATGATGACTAAAAACACCCCTCTGCCAAGAGTGAAAAGAGGGAGGTTATTCTTGGCAAATTAGTATAATCGAAATTTTTTCAGCCATCTGTAAATAACATTTACCTGGAGCAGCTTTACATAATTAAATTACTTCCTTACGAGTGTTGCAGAGATCCATCTGCATAGAGAAGGAATAACTCATTCAAAATAAAGACAGAGAAGGAGAGAAATCAGAAGCTCTCCATTAATTTATTTAAATTTCTCCCAAAGGCAATTTCTCCAGAATCCCCCAGATTCCACGAAGTCAAGTATCTGCTTTCCTTGCAGCTTAACTTACTGAAAGAAGCATTACCTGGACAAACAATCCTCTCTCTAAGCAGCTTAACAAGTTTGTGTAAATGTTTGAGCTGCTGTAAAGAGGCAAGAAAGTCATTCCATATCCTATTTAGAAAGGTAAACAGTTTTCTTGTTATTTTGAGTCCCTCAACTATTTGCACTACCAGATGGATTAGATGAATACTCTGTGGGATGGCGATCCTGGGTGACAGGACTCAACATGTAGAAAAGGTTCAAAACTGGGTGGTTTCCAATTCAGTGATTTTAATAATTACATGCAAACCCAAGTTCTTTGAATGACTTGATTTGTATTTAGTAAGAATGTTAGTAAGACTGATGATCAAAATTCATTGTTCAGCTGCATTTGAAAATTAAAATGGCCAACAATGCCAGCACACTGAATTCCCCTGCTGATCCTCTGTGCAAACTAGATGATTGTAAAACAAACACCAGAGTTATTTCTGTTGCCTTCTGTATTCAGTAGCTGCCTGTGTTTGGTACTAAGCAGGAATGGTTGAGACATTTGGCATTTCACCTTCCTCCTTTTCATCTGGTTGTTTTATTTTCCTAAGCACCTAATACTTCCCCCTTGCAAAAGAAAAAACAAAGCTACAAAAAATACAATAACTTTCTGTTCAAACATCTCTATGGGACTGAAGCAGTCTCATTGACTAAAATTTAGCTCTACAATAGCTTTAGAAGTAAGCACTCCACTAGTATTGCAGCTAGAGTTCCTCACTCAAAATGAACTGGAGGACCAGTTTCTTTTCTGGTTTACACAAAGATTTCGGTGATTGCATCAGAAAACTCCAGAGACCGACAGGATTCAGTTTTATTGCAGCCGTCCAAACCCTGTCTGAGAAAACAAACTTTTTACAGGCATTCCTGTGAAGCTATGCAGTGATCATCATCTCAGATTTAATTGTATTAATGGGATGAAGCTAAATAAACTGCTAGCTTACAGTGAATATCTCTGGATCATTATTTGCATTTTCTCAGCCACAAAGGTGTTACATGACTAGAAATAATTTAATACCAAACACTCCAGGGAAAAATTCACCAGATGTGTTAATGGTTCTGACCCCCAGCACAAGATGCACTCCAGAAAGAAAATTTAGGAATAAGGTTTATGCAACATACGGTCAGGAGGTACAGCCTTTCTTCTTACACACTAGCTGGTGTTTCAGTGACCAGAGACGTTTGAGATGTGAGCAGCTCACACCAAGCTATAAATGCCAAAGATCCTCCAGACAGGACCAGATTCCTGCCTGCCACCAAGCACAGCCTGGCGCACTGTGACACAGACTCCCCAGGGGTTGCAGACCCTACAGGAATGTAAATTGCTTAGGATCATAAGATAATTCAGGCTAGAAGTGACTTCAGGATGTCTCTAGTCCAATCCCCTGCTCAAAGCAGGGTCAGCCATGAGATCAGACCAGTTTATTCAGGGCTTTCAAGATCCCATTGGGTCTTGAAAAAGCCCAAGGATAGAAAGTACACAACCTCCCTGGGCTCCTGTTTCACAGCTTCGCTGCCTTCATGGGGAGAAAAAAGCTTCCCTTATATCCACTCTCACTTGAAGTTATGCCCACTGTCTCTTATCCTTCCACCACACACCACTGGGGTGTGCCTGGCTCTGCCTCCTTGGTGCTTCCACTTAGGTACTGAGAGGCTGCTATTTGGTCTCCCCAAAGCCATCTCTTTTCAGGTGGAACAAGCCTGTCTCCCGCAGCCTTTCACTACAGGGCAAGTGTTCCACCTCGCAGCCATCTTGGGGGCCCTCTGCTAAACTCACTGCAATTTATTGATGTCTTTCTTGAATTGGAGAGCCCAAAACTGGACATACAATGTCATCCAACAAGTCCTGAGCAGAAAAGGATAATCACTTCCCTCGAACTGCCAGCTATGCTCCTGGCAAATCAGATCCTCCACATACAAGACAGCCATCAATTCTGCTTTTCAGTGCAATGAGGAGTTGCCTACCAACATTATCAAACATCAAAGGTACCTTTAGAAGTGGCCAGATTCAGAGCTCAGTTTCATTGCTGGAGTGCTATTGATAACAGGAGGGCTTTGAATCAGACTGTAGTCCAGATTTGCCAGCAGTGGGGGGGCAAAGTGGTATATTCACAATAGCAAATGCACCTAGCACAGTTATTTGAGCTACAGAGCTGGTTAACATGCACAGTGGCCAGCTGTCTGGATGTCTTGTGTCTGGTAGTCCATGTTGCTGAACATGTGATAATCATCATCCAAATCAATAGGCCTAAAGGAAGCAACAGTTTTTATCTGCCTCAGCAAATACACCTGGTAGCTGAGTGGAGTCAGTGCTGATGTAATCAAGATCAGAATCTAGCCCTGGGTTTGTAGAAGACAATGCAAACTGTATCAAGTAGTTTGACCTACTTCTCTCCATATATATGGAATTCATCCTTAATTTGCCAAGTTAGCACTAAACCTGTCCAATTCTCCCAGACTCCAGCATCGCAGGTACGACTCAGTGCCATAAGATAACTAAATCATATGCGTGACTGAAACACCCCAGATAATACAAAGCATGCAAAAGAGATGTAATCAATTTCAGAACAAAGTAAAATCTGCAGTCATTTATCCTACTTCCACTAATATCTAAAGATAAGTAATGTCATGCGTTAAATATTTCCATCACTTCTGTTCCAGTGGTGTGAATCTTCTAGCAAGTACTAGAAATCAAAAATAAACATCAATGAAGTGCAACAACAATCACCAAAAAAAAACACCTGTATTTGACTTGTGTGACTAGGTTTTACTAGAGGGGGAGGCTGCAGGGGTGGCTTCTGTGAGAAGCTGCTAGAAGCTTGCTCCATGTTCAACAGAGCCAATGCCGGCCAGATCCAAGACGGACCCGCCACTGGTGAAGGCTGTGATAGCGCCTCTGGGATAATGTATTCAAGAAGGGGGAAAAGTTGCTGCGCAACAGCAATTGCAGTGGGAGAGAGGAGCAAGAAGATGTGAGAGGAACAACTCGGCAGACACACAGGTCAGTGAAGGAGGAGCGGGAGATGTTCCAGGCACCAGAGCAGAGATTCCCCTGCAGCCTGCGGTGAAGACCATGGTGAGGCAGACTGTCCCCCTGCAGCCCATGGAGGCCCAGGATGGAGCAGATATCCACCTGCAGTCCATGAAGGTCTACAATTGAGCAGACATCCACCTGCTTCTATATGAACTAAATAGATCTAATAGGAGTAGCATATAAAATCCTCACCGGTTCTATATCTAAGTATATCTCATGACAATAAAGGATCTTGTGCAATTGAGAGCTACAGGTTAAGTTATGCACAGTAAAAAAAGAATTCATTTATCTATATCAAGCTTGTCACCTTTGAGTTTCATTGAGCATCCCTTTTGTATACTGCAAACACACAATGAGGAATAACCCTGCTGACCCTCTCCGTGCCATTCGTTATTATATATCTTTCTGTCACACTCTTGTTTATTAGTCTCTTCTTAGAATTAAGTGGAGTTTATCTTGCCTAATACTGTCTCAAATGAAAGTCCCCTTATGCCTGTAGTATGCCGATATTCATTTAAAGTTGATGAAGCTTCCCTAATTTCAACATCATTATTTCAGCTACCCTTTTTGGCCCACTTTCACTTTTAGTCTAGCCTTATTTGAAAGAAGATGATTTTGCATCCATTTCTCCAGCTGTAAAGAAGCAGTAATAAGAAGGCCTGAAACAGGAATACAGTAAGCAGGGAGGCTCCCATGTTATTAATATTTATTTCATGCTGGTATCCAGAGGCATCAACTGAGCCAGAGTCCTATTGTGATAAGCTACACAGCCATGTAGTACATGACAGTCCTTGCCCAAAGGACTGCATCATGAGGGATATAGGGATCTCGGAGAGGGAGAATTTGTATTGCAAGTTTACTTGTCTAATGCAAACTCATTGCCTTTCAGCTTCCCAGCAGATGCAGCCTGCTCTCAGTGAGAGCATGGTGCGTGTTTGATAATGAGAGCACTTACATTTCATCCCCCGCAAAGGGACCGGGTCCCTGCTGCCACAGATCCCCATGCAACCTGTACCATGAAGCTACAAACAAGCCCTTCACAGCATCTACATCTGCACGTGGTCAAAAAACAGCACTAGGCCATCACATACCAAAGAACTATAGCTCTGGCAGTAGCGAGGGGCAGAAAAGCTTAGAACTCCAGGGAGGAACCTGCCTGCTGAGCAGTCATGGAGCAGACAAGCACATATGCCATACTCACATGTAGCAGTTACTTTAAAGGATGAAGTATTTCAGTGACCAAAATCACTCTAATCCAGGCCCTGGGGAGAACGTATTACGTATTAAATGGCCCATTTCCACAAAATGCATGTGCACATATTGGTAATGTCATCAGGGAGAGAGCATTTCAAAAGCATCAAACAGATAAATAAAAACTCTAAGTCTCACTTAGAAGGTGAAAATCAAAGCATCTGGATGACTTGGACACAATAACCTGGTCCTCACAACCTCTGCTGCTTTCTGCTCACACCAGCTGTGTACAAGTGCCAGGACAAGCCATTTCAGTGCCTGAGCTCATCCCTCTCCTCCCACCTGGCAGATGGTTCCTGCTCTGCATCCTCTCAGCCACCTCCTCCTAAACGAGCCCCTTTGCCCTGTGCCGCAGGGGCTGCCTCCTGCCCACCTCCCTGCTCGAAGCTGGAGAGTCTGCAGAAGCCACTGGAAGTGGACAGGCATACTTGTTTGCCTGCACTTCTCTGCTGGGAGCAGTTTGCTGTTACCACAGGAAAAGGCAGGATGTTTGCTATATAAGCATAAAGGTGGCTTTACAACAGCTCTGCTCACTGTGTACGTGACCTTTTTAGCAGGGGAAATAGAGCAAGGTCAAAAGGAACACTTGGAAGGAGACAGCTTTACCAGCGAACGAGCACCAGTCCCACAAGCACTCTCGCCCTTTGAGTACACTCAGGAGAGCATAAAAGCAGCCAGTGTAAAAGAGCATAAACAGTGATGGAGGAGTTCCTTGAGGCATTAGAGGACAGTAGCCAGCCCTTGATTATTTTTCTTTGATTAAGGGCATAATATTAGAACTAGTCACTTATCCAAGATGCAGGCAAAAGCATTTTTACCAGATCCCACAAGCTCAGATCTTACACCTTAATTCCTTTAATGATTAAGGAAAAGGTTTTCTTTCCCTTTCTAGATAGGTCAGCTGTCCACAATGATTGCAATGGTGACAATGTCCAGGCTATTCAAGGATCCCTCTCTCCCCTCCTGCCCATCGCGTTCTAATTTTCTTTCTGATTTTGGGCAGGTCAGTCTCCTTCACCTGCCTGTATTATATACCACAGGCATATTTGTAAATGTGAAATAGCAGGTGGATTCCTAATACGCAACCAGAAATGGAACACACGTGACTGCAAAGCTGCAGGTCATAATTCCTGCAATGTTTCAGGGTGAACAGAGCTTAATATGGTTTTAATACAATTACCCAATTATAAATTTGTCTTAGACTCGTATTTCCCATGACACAGCCAAATCAACCAGACACATCATCAAAAGCAGTAGTAGGGGGTATATTTATCAGACATTCCAAAATGGATCATAAACTTTAAAAATTCCAACTCACCCTAGACTTTGTGAGAGAGAAAGGATAGAGAAACTGCTGAATAGAAGCAGTGCTTGTGCCATGAATAAGACATGGCACTGCAGTTAATTCTGTTTTAGAACAAATGCATTAAACATTTATTACACCAAATGTTAGTTTAAAACAATCATTAAAATCAGTTTTCTCTCTGTCCACTGGAGATCCGTTATTCATTTAAAGTTGATGAAGCTTCCCTAATTTCAACATCATTATTTCTATGTGCATGTAACAGGAGCCATTATATTTTAGATTCATATAGTAATGTTGCTCACACTTTCTATCTCCTGTTGCAAACCTTTATACTGATCATGAACATTTCATTTAAAAACGAGTCTCTTAATGACTATCTTTTGGAAATACATGTACAGCATGTACAATTGGGGAAAGGCAGTGCAGAGTAATATACACAGATTGATTGTTTCTGAGCCGGATCATTTCTGCTCTTTTGTCTTTCTTCAGACTTTGTTTAACTAGTCATTCATCATGGGTTTTTTGTACTTCATTATTCGCCAAGCTATCTACTTCCCCTCTTAGCTGAAGGCAAGGATGTGGGCCCACGTTTTCCCACACCTGTGTTATCCCCAAAGGAGCTGAAGGCTGGTCTACCTCTTGGTGGTGCCCCACAGCACCACTGATGGCTGAGAGTTGGGGGGGCCAGCTCGGCTGACTGTTGGTCCCATACTGCCTCGCCACCATGGAGGCTGAGGCCGTGAGCATCCGTGCTGCTGGCTGGGCTTTTCAGAAGAGAAGTACAGGACGGGCAGGCTCAGGCACTGGTCTCTGCTGCTGCTGCCCAGCACTGGACTGACTGCAGGACAGCAGGGATGACATCTTAGTTAATAAAGACTGCTGAAAAGGGCAACTGAAGGCTTTACCTTTTAAAATACATTAATATACAGTAATTAACATACAGATCTTATCAGATTAGGACTAAGAAAATTACTGCCATCTACTGCTGGAAAGAAATATGTGAATACTGAAAGCCTCTTCCAAAAACAAGTTATGAATTACAATTACCTTGAGGAAGTTTATTTCAGGCGCATGTCTAGCTCTGAAAAGGGGGATTGTCACACACAAGCAAGAGACATGACCCTGCAGTTTGGTGGTCAGGCTGTCAGGCTGGGTAGACAGTCCGAGTGCTCTTCTTGCTCTGTAAGTAAACATTTCTCATTAACAGAGGAAGAGAAATAGTAAGGCTAGCAGCCCTCTTTCACACTGCACTGTGCAGAGCTGTACTCTGTGCCTGAACAACTCCTAGTTGTGACACACAGACACTTCCCATCAAAGGAATAATGGTTTATACATTGGGGATATCTTTTACTTTGGATTCTACATTTGCTTAAAATTAAGGAGGTGTTTTTCTCTCTCCTCCAAATTCAGGTTTACTCATTTATAACAACTCAAATGAGTCGGAGGGGTCAAGGCAGTCTCCCATATGTCATTGTTGCTTTGGGGGAGGTTAATCCAGCAAAAATGCTATGTTTTCAGGGATTCATAGATGGTCTGCAGGTCATGCTGGTCATGCAGGTCATGCTGGTCTGCAGGCAGGTATTCCTTGTGACAAAGGCAGAGAGAAGAGAGATCATACAAGGGGAGGACATAAGAATCTGCAGTAAGTTTGTACTCATTCAAACCTTTAGGGGTGGACCAACAGTCCACAAACCAGAATTCCCATGTCCTGTTCCCAGTCCCTGTGCCCAGGAGGTGTCCTTGTGCTTCCTCTTAGCTGCAGTCACTCTCAAACCCATACTGATGTTTTGAACCAACAGTGTGTTTTACCTGCAAAGTATTTGTTTCAATAGCTTCTTAGTCCCTGCAGCACCAGTGTCTCTGGGGTTTTTATTTCCTTGCACTCATATGAAAGCAATATGACTCCATCAACTTCCCTCACTCTCCCTAGCATTTCCACTTCATTTTCAAGAATATCATTATCTCCACTGCATGTGTTCAGCAGCCTCAGGAACCCTGCCTGCTCTTCTCAGTCAAATGCCCTCTGCCTAATCCTGCACCCTTCACCCCTGCTTGTACTTTTACTCAAAGATCACCATCCCAGCACTTCCTCTCCCTCTCTGAACCAACTAACAAAACATTATATCAGAGGACAGAGAAATATCTTTGTTACATGATGAGATCCATGCAGTGGGTCCAATTCCTTTAAACAGGCCATTCTTCCATCTATTTTTCCAGGACATCCAGGGGATGTGTTACCTTTGCCTTCGGTGAGCTCCACTGTCTTTAACGTTTGCTCAATCTCCTCACACTATTCTTTCTCCATAGTGAAGAGAGCAAGCAGCATGTTTTAACTTTCCTCTGGGGCAGGCAACCACTACCTTTGCTGAGCACCAGGACACATGGCTGTGGCAGAGCACCTTTGACAGCCATTTTCACAAAGTCACACCCAAGTCTTTGTCCTACAGAAAAAAACACCAAATTTTCTCAGTCCAGCTCTGCAGCAATCTCCCCAGAGCAGCCACAGCTCCGTTGCGAAAGCAGAGATGCCACCACCCATCTGCATGTGTGACTCCACTGGTAGTTCACAAAGAGGGGACAGACTGACAGAAAGGAATGAGACCAAATTAGACCTGTCTGAACTACAAATCATTTCCCATTTCCTCTTAATTCCCAGAACCATTTTACTCTGTCTTGGACACAAAGCAGCTGAGAAACAGCACTTAGACCTCAGCCTAGACCTCACAGCAGCAGTAATTAAGAGGGTGAAAAGCAATAATTTTCTTGAGTAGCTCTCTCTTTCTCCTGTACACACATCATGCGCAGTACGTTGATTCATGTCAGCAATTAAGGCCTACTCTTTAATCTCAAACACTTTCATTATATAGCTGGGAGTCAAAAGTATCTGAAATGCCCAAAGCAGTCTCTCCATTCCCCACTGCCAGTGGCAAAAAAAAAGGGTTGAAAGAGAAGAATTTAAAAAAAAAAAAACATAAAAAATAAAAACTTCAGAAATACATTTTGACAAGTTTAGACAAAACCAGGCTCAGAAACAAGCGTCAGAGATGGCAGCCACCATGCACAGGCACACTGCCCTGGACCAACATGACCTTCTGGGCCTCTCTCCTCCTGGCTCCCATGGTGCCTGACACAAAGCAACTAAGTCAGGTGCAGTTCATGTTTTTAAAGAGAGACAGGTAATTGCTCCTCATCCAAAAATACAGTGTTTTCGCAGGGGCACCACAGAAAAAAATAGACACCTGCCATCTGCTCTTTCCTCCAGACACTCCTACTCATGGGGGCTTAGGCCTGGGTGTTGCAGCACCCTCCAGCTGCAGCTGGGGACAGAAAACAGGCAGTTTTATGACATGGCAAGGTTTGGCTTTCCATCTTCCCCCACCACAGACACTCCAGAAGGTGATGTTCCCTCAAGTAACTTGCCTGGGATGATTCAACGCAAGGCAGCTGTTTCCAGGAAAAAGCCCATCCAGCCAAGCCAGCTGAAAGTGCTGCTAGTGTCAGCTAAACCGTGGCTCCAGCAGCAAATCCTTCCACTCAGCTGGTAGATCTTCCATTTCACTTGTGAACTTGTACTCGCAGTGCTAAAGAAACTGGTTAGCTGAGCAATCCCTGCCGTGCAGCTAGTCAACAGATGAGCAGGTAAGAATCTGTCCCTGTAAGTACAGACAGATTTAAGCATGTGTTTAACAGCTTTTCTGAACCAAGACTCTGATGCATTTAAAGGGAAAAAAATAGCATTTTTAATTTGTATTTTCCTGACAGAACGAGGTGCCTGAATAATGTTTTCCCAGTTGGAGGAAGCCATAGAACGCTTTTTTTCCTCCTAGGAAAACAGTCAACAGTCTTTCAGTAGCACGGAAATCAGCCTAACAGAAGCACTTATGTCAGGTTATCCTACACGGAGCATTTCAGCTGTATTATCCAGAGAAGAACATCTGTACAATATTTGCCTGCCAGGAAAAAAGTCTCTACTGCATTTTCCCAAAAGAAAAAAATTTATAACCTTTTGCTGACAGGGAAGTAATAATTACCCACATAGGAGCATACCATTAGAGTTCCCTTGATGAAGAATTATTTATTTATATACATTTGCCATGGAAGGAAAAAAAAAAAAAAAACCTCATGAATAAAGTGCTGGTAGATTTCTTTTGCTAACAGAGCTACAGGGGAAGGAGAAAAAAAAAGTCCCAGAGCAAACAGAGCACCTGAAATCACAAATATCACAGGAAAGCACCAGGGACTTAGCAGGCCCAAACAAGGATGTTGCCACTGCAGCACCGAGGCGAGCACCTCACACCGTAATCTGCAACCCACTCATAGAGCGCGTGGCTGGCATTGCCTCTGGTTTAACAGTGCTGCGTCTCCTTTGCCAGCCAGGATTCTTGTGGGAATGTGCAAAGGCTAGAGGAGAGGAAAAACACGGGAGAGACTTGCAAAGTTCTTTTCCAAGCCCTCCTGTGGCATTCTTCCCACTGATCTCCCTTTCAAGCGATCTAAGAAGCTGACATAGTGCCAGAAATGATATAGAAAACACAGTTTAACATACTCATTAGTCTGAAAACAGGAACACGTCACAACTAATCACAAGGCTACCACTGTGGTGAGTTGAAAGCAAACACTGATCTTTCTTAAAAATATAGTTTGTTTGTTTCCTTGTCTAGTTATTGTCATAGGAGTCTCACTATATGAATCAAGACCTCTAGTCCCATAGCTCTTTTATAAAAAGACAGTACTGGGGGTTCCTCTTGGATGAAACTCTTCATTTGTTCATCTTCCCCATGGATGTTCGTTTCTCCTGGCCTTCATCAGCTCTGTTGGATGTACTTGTTGGTTAGGAGCTGGGTCGGATGGGAGAATAATTTATATCACTCTGATGTCTTCATGAGCTTCACACAAAACTATTAAAACCAACTACTATCAAGCCTCTGGGTAGAGAAGGCACCAGGAGAACTTCTTTCCACAAACACAGAGGTGTTAGATATTGTCTTCCTGCCTGGGCAATGTTCTGTCTTGTCTCTGCTTTCATTGTCATGCCCAGAGAGATAATTCACTAACTTTTATAGTGTAATGAAGTGTGCAATATCCCTCTGGTTCTGGCACTGGGGAGTAAAGGACGACACGTGTGACTCCAGTCCTACCACCCCAATAGCCAGTCAAGCAAGCCAGGCCATGTCAGGGTTACACCTCATGATTTATCTAAGTCCATGGCTAACCTACAGGTACTTTTTTGCTGATCTTAGTGCCCAAGTCCTTTCAGAAGCTGAAAAAAAAGAGATTCCCAGAGCACTGGATAGCATGGAGACACAGGTACATCCTCACCATGGTCAAGAAGTTTCAGCATCTTAGTAGTGTCCCTTGGTCTCGGGTCTCCTTCAGGTACTCAGCTGAAAGAAGCAAGAGATGGGTTTCAGTCCCTTGTTTCAGGAACCATTCAGATATTGGACACAAAATAGTCAACAATACAAAAGCCTCGGGGCAGGGACATACCACGGACCTGTCCTAGGAGTGCTCCGATTATCAGGCTTTAGGAGCACCACCTCTTTTTCTTAAGCCCAGTGACTCCTAAATTCTTCTGCACAGCACCCCAGCCTGGGGCTGTGCCAGCTCCCTCCTGGAGGGCTGAAGACCACAGGGGCTCCTTCTGATGAAACAGGAGGTATAGGTTTCTTGCTGCAAAGGAAAGAAGGGAGATGGAAGCTGAATCTCCTCTCACCTCATCTCTGCCCCTAGGCTAGGTATAAGGTGACATTTCCCTGCCTGGGAGGCACACCTTGGCAGCCAAGCCCTACAAAGTACAAATGCAGGTGCCCACATACTACTACACATAATTAATTCCCTGAAGCAAAACATGGGCTAAGAAAAGGACAAAAGAGATCTGTGTCCAGTCGACCTAGAACATATAGGCAAGGACACTAACCCTGTGATGGAAGGCCAGGCTCTTGAGGTCCTTGCTGTTATACAGTCCTGAGCCCTGATCCTGGCATCTTTCCTGAGCACTGCCTTATTCCTAACAACAACATCTGACGGAAGTATTGCCTAAATAAGGACTGTAGAATCAGGCTTGAAATTTCCATAAGAACATGATCATAACACTTGGCAGAATAATGTCTCATGGCTCCACTAGATTATTTATATCTTTGATTCCTGCTAACAGTCTTGTCAAATGAGTACAGATTTATTATTTTAATTATCTCAAGCTTGTAGAGATTTAAACATCTGTTATAGGTGTTCAATAAGTATTAGAACAGCAATCAATTTTTTCTTAAACAGGGGAGTGATTCATGGTGCTCTGTGAATAGACAAACTCACTATAGTCAATACCAGAAAGATACTTTGAAAGAAAGCAGGAGGCTCTTTTAATTAGCTTCTAATTAATTCTATTTGGGAAGTCTAGATGAAACATAACATTTAGGAACACTAAAAGTAATTTAATTACAGGATTTGGTGTGTTATCCTCAGATCTTTCATTGCCAAAGCTGCAGTGTTTTCTGTTCTGTTTCCCAGCAGGACAGCGTTTATGGATTTTCTATACAACTTATGTTGAACATCCTCTGTCCCACATGGCTTTCCTGCTTATGCAATAGATTTATCAGTTAGCAGTGATGGGCCATCGGAAGAATTCAGCCCAGAGCTTTGCTTGATGAGATTTGAATCCCCCTTGGGCATTACTTAACATCAGTAAAAATCAAAAAGGAAGAGGCTTCCAGGTTTGACTTCGCACACAGGGCTCCATTAAAACAGCATGTCTTGTGGAGACCACAGACAGGTCTTGGAGTACCAATCTTTATGTCTAGCATCTATCCTGAGGTGAATCAAAGAAAAATGCTCATCTCTAGAATAACAGTTCTATGCAAACTTAGGGGACTTCATTCTCTGAGTAACTTCTCTGAAGTCAGTGATGGTATAGAAGGGTCAAAGCAGTGGGCAACAGGGGCCCAGGACACGAAGAGGGGCTTGGTACTACATTTCTCAAGTACCACTCCATTCATAACAGTAGAGCTGGTCTTGTGTCAACACCTCCCAAGGACTTGTATAGAATTAAACTTCAGGTCCTTGGGCAGAGCTGCTAGCTCAGCTCCTCAGCCTCTGATGCACCACCAGTCCTCGCCAGGGAGCAACACCCGCTGGTGCTCCAAAATCCCCTGTGCCACATCACCCCACTCAGGGTCTTAAGAGTAGCACTGCAGAGATAGCACTGAGAAGCCTCATGCTGGCCCTGAGAGATGTGAAGGGACCAGCATACAGTACTTGCTCTGTGGATGCTGAACAGGTTTCTCTCAAGCCCAGCCCAAAAGCCAGGAGCTCATCAAACTCTCCAGTACACCATTCCCTGTTTGCTGTCGCTGGGGGCAAAGCCAATGAAGCCTCAGAGCTGTGACAGGCCACAGGAGGATGAGTGGAGGGCATGTCTCTGCTGTGCCTATACTCCACCTAGGAAGCCTTATCTCAGCCACTGTCACCTGGAACTTAGCTTGGGACAGCCCAGCTGTGTGCACCCCCACAGTATCTTTTAATGTCTCCCCCATTCCCTCTCTCCCATTCCTGACTCTCCCACACAGCAACATTTTCATCGTGTTTGGACCTCATCTGTTTGGAATCTATCCCAAAACAAAACAAAACAAAACAAAAAAAAAAAAGGAAACCGAAGGCAGAGAAGACTACTGAACTCCTGCTGCTACCTCTCAGCCATTATTGTCACTTTAGTGGCAGGAATTTTTACAGATGCTACTGAGGACCAGTGCAGAGTTGACATTCTGTCCCAAATGTGGTATGCAACAAGCCTTTAACAGGAATCTCACTGCACTGCATTCTACCGGCACAGCACATAAATAGTTAAACAGAAAAATGTCCCTCTTAAAATATTTTGAGCCACTGCCCTGGAAAGGAAAGGGAATAGGTCTTTGAAGGTAGCAAGGCTTCATTTCATGCAGAACAATAAAGTACCAGGGCAATAATAGATGCTTATCCATTCTTCCCCAGTCTGTCCTTGAAGAATTTTAAAGGATTAGAGAAGTGAAAGTTGAGCCAACTAAGAAAGTGCAGAATGCATTGAAGACAGCAAGGATAATAATGGTCCTTTTTATTAAGTTTTATAAGAGAAAGAGACCTGCCTCAATATGTGTGTGTGTGAGAGAGATATTCCTGCAATCTTCACCATAAAATCTTGCCCTTATGAAAAGTACATGGGAAAATTCAACTTTAATTTTGGGAAATAAAGGAATTTACTCAATTGCCATAGATTTCAAATCCCTCAGACCAAAGACACAAGTGATCTAAAATCCCTAGGAAATTAACAGTTCTTTTATGCCAGCCCTTGATGTTGCCTACCTGTAAGAGAGAGCACCTCAGCACAGCAGTATTACTTTTTCAGAGTCAAACCTGACTCAAGGGTCAAAAAAATTTAAGCCCATGATTAAATGTGCCCACTGAGGAGCTAACACAAAGATTGTTATTACTTTGCTTACTGTGGGCAGTCTTAAATGAATTTTCAGGTGAAATTTAAGCTAGAGTAGAAATTTGTAGACAAGCATGCATCCTTTGAAAAGGAGGCAGCAGGAAAATGAGACAGAGAGCTGTTTACGGGAGAAACGGATGAATGGAGCATCAAGGCTCATCAAGCTAATGAGACAAAGCCAGATGTCTAAACAGAGAAGGGTTTTACTTGGACATCTGAAAGACACAGTGAGCAAAAAGAAATACTATAGATCTTTTTGCTGCCCTCCAACAGAAACCAGACAGCTTTTAGCTCAAATTATCCCCAAAGGTAGTGATAGGAATATTGTTCTCTCCTGTACAACAGATTTTATCAGTTCCCAAACCTCTAAGTCAACCCTTCCTGCAATCAACAAAGTCAATACTTTTTTAGGATGAGAATACAGATGCAAAAACAAAGGCCTGCTACCACTCTTAATAAATTCAGCATCAGTTCCAAGAAAGCCTTTGGCTCTGTATTGAATGGATGAAAATTAATACACTGGATTTTTCAATTGGTAGAAATTTAATACTGGATGTAAACCCTAAATCTGTTCATTGTGCAGAGTTACAGATACAATGCAAGTGCCGGTTTCACACCCCACCACAACAGTGCCGTTCCCATGGGCTTCAGAGACTTTGGATGAAACCACACCCACTACATTACTCTATATATTAAAAAAAGAGGGAGAGAAAAGTTTGCTTCCTATTGTTGCTCTTGAGATTCATTCCACAGCTGTAGCCAGGACTCTGTGTTTCTATCACCAAACTTTAGTCATATTTTCCAAATGAACAAATTGCTAAAATTTGGTCCAGAAGAAAAAGTATGGCTCCGAGGAAAAAATATAAAACAAAAGACATGTTTTCAGTACTAGAAGCATGAGATAGAGACAAAATTCCACTCCCACTAATTTGTCCTGATTATGTATGATGCTCTGGGTAAGGAGAACAGAACTTTCATTTTTTTAAAACTCAGGCTGAGTTTGCAGGACCAGCAGTTTTGAAAAATATTACAAGACTGAGCAAATGTAACAGAGCTCACTGAGGAAAAAAAAAGATGGAACACTGTAGGATCATTTTTCTGTTGCCTTTTTTTAAAGAACTGCACACAGTTATTTTCTTTTTGATTCTGTTTGCAACTGAATCTAATTCTTCTAATTCAGGATCATAAAATCTAGTGAAAAAAAAAGAATCCTAAATTACTAAAGGCAAGAAAAAACTTTATACTTAGCTGTACTGGTTATAGCAATTTCCATAGTAATTATGTTATGTACATCATCTAATACCTTGTCTAGAGTGAATTCTCTACTTCATTTTAGTACCATCCTAGAATTGTATATTTAAGAAGTTATAAGAAGAAAACAATTGCCCTGGGGAGTCACATTTGCTACTGTGTTCTAAATTCTAAAACAATACTTCTGAGAAAGCAGATTTTTTTTTTTTATGAGCAACATTATTAATTGAGAGCAGGAAACAAATATGAAATTTTTTATTAGTCTCATCTTCTAAGAAGAGGCCAGCACTGTTTGTGCACTCTGTCCTCCCCCACCCAGGAATTACTGAACTTGTTGACTGGTTTAATTTAAATTCAGCAAAAAGTGAGACATTAAAAAAGATATTAAGTTCCTACAAGTTTGACGAGTAAACTTATATAGGAGACTGAGTCATACTAAGGTACACAAAGAAAAAAGGAAAGCACCACAAGCTTTACTTAATAAGAGAAAATAATATATTTGGGGGGCAAAAACTCTCCTGTTCCTATCTCTGTCCTATGCAGATCTCTATTGCCTAATGTAATTCAGATAAGAAGTCAGACAACCCAACACAAAAATTTGTTTATCTTGGCACCTTGTAAAGAATACAGAAAATGCAGGTTAAAGGCTATTTATGCTCTCAAGCTTATAATTTACGACAATGATTTATTGAAGACAGTGTCATGAACCTTTTTCTGTCCCTAGCAATGCATGGGCCGAATGTGCATGGCTTCTGCCTTTGTGGTGTTGTGTTCTTGAATTAGCCACCATTGCTTTCAGTCCACAATTCCAAATAGCAGTGACCGTGTGGGATGTAAAGAAGTATCTTGGTGATTTCCACAGGAGCTGAGTTTACTTAGTGCCTCCCAAGCGCTCGTCTGCAGTGCCCACAATGGGGCTTTCAGTGGAGTAACCTTTTCCTGTTTTGACTAATGAATGAAGGAATAGAATCGATTAAGTTGTACTGAAACGCAAGCTACTTAGTAATGAATTAAGTTTGTGATCTCTGACTGTTGTGTAGCACTTCTTAATTTCAACACACTTCCACAGATTTGTCAACACTTTCTCCATTTCTGGGGTAAAAAAAATCCTTCAATAAGTAAAAAACGTGCAGCCTCATGAGGAAATAAAACTAGTCAAAGGGCACAAAGAGCTAGTCCCCCCTCGCTACACACTGCTGAAAAGTATTTTACTGTGTTATTGAAACATACATTGATACATTACCTACATAAACATTCAGCTGCCTGACATTTTAAATTATTAGCAGGAAGGACTTGCAGTGACAAAAGGCTCAATCCTGCATTTCTGACAGATTTCCAGATCTTCCTGTGACATTAAAAGGTATTAGAGCTGCATAAAGAATGTAAGACCAAGGAAGGAGCACTGGCTTGGTCTTTGGGATCTCAAGTCACATTATACACAACTAAGTCTGAGACTGAGTCCATACCATGGGCTCAGCCTTACTGTCATGTGATAAAAGCATCACTGGGCTATTTTTACTGATCACTCACCTGTTTTCCCAAGTCTTTTTTGTCTTCAATCTCTGTTCTCTGAAAGAGAAAAGAGAAACATGCCTCTAAAGACTAGTGGAAAAGAATCACATCTGTGAACCACAACTGAGTAACATCTACCTGGTCCTGAATAATCTTCCCCATCAGGTGCCTGTAAGAGATCTTAAGACCTATGGATTTTTCCAAAGTAGGCCATTAGATCCAGAACACGGCATCTGACTACATCCTGCATTCCCAAACTCCTTCCACAGAAGCAGAGATGGGACTAACTGCTTTGCCGTGACACTTCAGAATATTACAGAGCTTGACTCATCCCCAAATCAAAATGACCCAAGAGTGGCATTTCTTCAGCATCAGATATCATTACTAAACCTAAGAAAAGTTTCAATAAGAAGCAAAGCCCCATTGTGTCAGGTGCTGTTCAAATACAGGAGACAGCATCTGCAGAGGAAAGTCAACAATCACCGCAGATGAAGCAGACAAGAGCCATGAGGAGAAATAACAGCATAAGGGTGAGTAACATCCTTACGGGTGCAGTGGAGAAGCTGGATACAGAACCCAGGTGTCCTGGCTCCCAGCCCTATGCTTACAGCACCACATCACTACACCAGGCACATAGATACTGCAGCTTTAAGCCTATCAGTCTTCATGTCAGGTGTTACCCCAACTAACGTGAAGTAAAGCTGCCATGGTAACTCCTCCCAAATTTCTTTACTTTTTTTTTTGCCTTGCCAGTCTTGTTAGAAAGCAGTCCACAAACACTGGGGTTTTGGGACCTTTCTGTTTGCTCCTTTTCTCAGAGCTTTCGCCTCATCTTGTTTTACTGAATACCAACAAACCTCATCCAATTACAGGTGAATACAAAAACACACACACAGAGCAGTTTTGGAGGGTGTTACACCTCCCCCATCACTCCCAGCCTTGGGCTATCCATCAAGGATGATGCCAGATTGTTTCACACTCAGATAATTTAATTTAGTTCAAAACAGTCCTCACAGCAAAACATGACTTTGAAAAACCAGTCAGCACACTGTTGTCAGGAAGCCTACCCTAAGTAACTTCTACTTCCAGGCTGCTTCCAAAAGTCTCTCTTGACTCTGAGAGCCAGCTGTGCATAAAAGGAAACCAGCATCCAGAGAACACGGCTAAAATCAGAGAGGAAGGTTAAGAGGAAAAACAGCAGGAAAAAAAGATCAGTTTCACATCCTACTCTTCAAAGGCACTGCTGAGTTACAGGAGGTCTATAAACGCTCCTAGATGCTCTTTGAGAGAATAGGTCACCGGGAGGTTAGGGAGAGGAAGAAAACCTGATCAGCAAAATGAAGGAGGGCTGTAATTTCACCTAAAAGAGGAGCTCCGAATTTGATGGAGCTGCCAGCACAGACACTACCACCCATAAGAACTTTTCTCCTTCCTTGTGGAGAATAAGCAGATTTGTAAAAGATGCACAATCTTCAAAAATTGTCTCATAACAAGGCATAACAATATCTACTGCACAGCCAAGAAAGCCAGAGTTAAGGTTGCCACAGTAACCTCCCTCTGAGATGTTATGGCAGGGATTTTTCACAGGAGTTTGAAAGAGGAAGGGGCCCAAATCACACAGATAAAACACAATGGGAACTGAGTGCCTCACACATTCCCAGCTTTCCTTGAGGGAGGAATCCAGTTGGCCAGCCGTAATAGGTCCATCTGGCCTTAGTCTCTGAAGAGCCCCAGCCAACAGTGTCTTGGCCTGAATCCTGAAAGGACTCTCCTGGTGGAGGCAGCAGCTGAGGGTGCTCTGATATCTGCGTGCATTTTTCTTCTGCTCCAGAAATTGCAAGCTTGGACTGCAAAATGATATTCCTCCGAAAAAGGATGCAGCCCAAACTCTCCGGTGGGGATTGCAAAGGGCCACCACCGAAGGAGGCCTGTAATTCTTCAATACTTTAGGGTCTTTAGAAAAACCACAATTATCTTATGACCAGCCACAAGACTCACCAAAGTCTCGGATTCTTCCTCTCTTCATTGGCTGCTGTATGGCTGCCCTTTAAGCAGGATCTTAATGAACTACGGAAGCTCATTCCACCCCTCTTTCTCCAGAAATGTGCTATATAATAAAATAAGTAGAAATCTAATCTAATTAACTCTTGTTCCCACAGTATTATTGCTTCTTTCTCACTCTCTTCTCAATCCCTTTTATTTTAATTAAGCATATCTAATGTAGAAAATGAGGGTGAGGCTGGCAGAGAGGGACTGTGATGGAAACACGCTCAGGTGACAGGGAAGCTCCCTGAGACTCTTCCGCACTCCATTAGAAGGCAAAAATGTAATGCAGGCACCTAAACGCTCCATATATTCCCAGGCTGAGACCTGCAGAGTCCAAACTCCCTCCCCATTGGCCTTG
The DNA here is from genome assembly GCF_964106895.1 of Numenius arquata. NCBI lineage: Eukaryota > Metazoa > Chordata > Aves > Charadriiformes > Scolopacidae > Numenius > Numenius arquata. The sequence goes on from NC_133580.1 coordinate 9,746,229, forward strand.
TGGAGGTGAGATGCCGCAGGGACTACTTACGTTGACTTGGCCCCACTTGAATTCTCCTTTTCAGAGGAGACCTCTGACCAGCCAAGCCCTAATGCCTGAGCTCTGCAGAAGAGCAAACAGCTGAAGACTTAACCTGGCACATAATATTTCATAACATTCATTTATCCTTTACTCTGGGTGTCAATTTTCATTGACAGCAGCTTAGGCAACAAGTAAAGAGTTTATTTCAGCTGTATTCAGTGGTCTATGAAGACCTTGTTTTTTACTGCCTCATGGGCCCCCAGGGACCTCCCACCATCACACTATACTTTAAAGATGGGCAAGAGGGAGGTAAGATTCCAGAAAAGTGGGAACAAGATGTAAGATCAGGACCCAAACGGTGACAATAAAAGCTAAATGAGGTGAATGTGCCAGTGCAAAGAAATGTGTTTCACTCCAAGGCTGCAGTTCAGTACCTTCACAACAGCACCGCGTTAAGTTATTGTGGCCAACATTAAAACAAATTCAAATACAATTTTTTTCGGACAAAATACTATTACCATGCTTCACCACACAAATTGTACATCCACAGACCTCTCCATCCTCAAGAGGTCTGGATACAAACGAGGGCTTATGGTAAAATCCCACACATCTATACAGGCACCATCATTCGAAGAAGCGATTCTCTGTTTTGATATTCTAACAAATGTTCTTCCCCTAAAGTGCAGGAAAGACACATGGTGAGGAACTTGTATAGAGCATATGGTGCAGAAATAGCAAGCTGATAAGTCTTTAACAGCTTTTGACAGTGGTAAAAGATCAATTATTGCACCATAAATATTAAAAAGTTCCTCCAGCCTTTTTCTGGAATGAATGTATATTTAAACATCAGTGTTTCCCTTTAATAGCAGCCAATTTGCCTCAGAATCTGAAAGTTATGCAGCTCCACAAAGTTAAATTAAATGCTCAATTGCTGCATGTTTACATCTCCAGCTGCTAAAGAACAGGCCTAGCGTTTGCAGCACAAACTCCTGAAGCCATGGAAGCTGCAGGCAACCTGAAAATGGCCCTTCACCCTTTGTTAAAACTAAAGGGTAAAATGGAATTGCCATTGCTTTCCTTTCCCTTCCCTGTGTTTACAAGGGTTTACAGCAAAAAATACCCAAAGATGCCCCTGGAAAGTATTAGGCAAGAGAGGCTGATCTCCCAGATTTGCTACTGGGACAGCTGAGGTGCGTAAGCGCAATGGGTTTTATTCTCTGAATTTGTTGACACATTACATTTCTGCCTTGGATTAATATACATACATGCATGTGTGTATATACAGACTCACACTCTTACTAGCCTTAATTTTAATCATGAAGAAAATCGGCAGCCACCTTTCCCTCTGTGGAAAGTCACTGAGGTTAAACAACGCTGATTCAGGTTTCCTACCAAGATGAATACTATACATGGCATTTTTATGGAGATTTGATGACAGAAGCACAAGTAATGACGCTGGTGTCCAGTTCAAAGCAGCACTAAATGGCAATTGACACTGAGCTGCACATCTTGGGTTTGGATCCAGAGCTAAACTGTCCTATTATGGTTCTGAAATTATTCATATGGATCCACTGTTATTACTTAAGGGCAACATACTCCAGTAGCACATCAACTTCTTGCTCTGGAAAGCTTCCCATCTAAGGGAAGGTATCTTAGCATGCTTTGGCCTTTAAAAAAGTGCTTGACTGCTGACTGCTGTAGGTAAGGCTATTAAAAACTGTATACATTATTTATACCAGTGGGATCATACAGTAATAGAAGTGAAGGTCAAGGCTCTTTTGTGCACCAATGGACAGACACTCACTTGCTGTGTGAACAGACAAAACCAACAGAGAGACGAAAAAGGATACAAAGGGTAACGAATTCATGAAACGCAGAGTGGGGTTTCCTTGCTCCCAGGCCAGTGCATCACCTGCCAGACCAAATCACTGCTCTGCTTCTCACACATTTCAAAACCCGCCCATATTTGACTCTATACAATCCAGTTTCCCAACATGCGTGGCCAGCCCAACCCAGAGCAAACCACCTCATGCACATGTATTGTTTTCAGTGGAACATTTCTATCCACATTAGTGCTCTATATATGGCCATAAAAGTGCAATAGTTGAACTAAAGCCAAGTAGGCCAATTAAAAATATTGTATTAAGAATAAAGAAAAAAGCTTAGGTCAAATCTAGCATGAAATGGTGTGAAATCACACTTCTATATATAAAATGCCATGCATATCACTGACCCATACCTTTCTCACATGGGAATAGCCTATTTTCCTCTCTCGACTGTTCTAGGTAGAAAGACACAACTTGTCTTCAGGTTTTGTCCCCTTTTCCTTTTCCCCCCATACCTTCCCACTTTACTCTAATCGAAGTTCTTCAGCCTACCTCATTTTCTGCCACATCCAAGGTGCAGTGCTCAGGGTCATGGCCATTGTCGATCAGCTGGATTGTCCTGTCTTGGATGAATAAATTTAGCTTCCTCTTTCTCTGTGCCATTTTGAGTATGGATCATTAGACAGCACAGGCACTATAGATGTTGTTGGCCTTTGCATCATATCACCTGATGGCAGCCTTGCCCGGCAGTCTTAAGTGTTCTCCTTCTTAGCAATCGTACTTATCTTGGTTGGAAACGCCACCCTGAAGTTAGATCCGTCTGCTCCTAAGTATCCTTAGTTCCTCAGCCTTCTGTTCTTACCTTCAGGTGAGACCTGAGCCAAGGTTCAAATATGTCCTAGCAGGCTGCGATGATAGCAATTTGTACTGTTTTTTAATATCTTCAGCCAAACCTGCCAAGAAAATTTACCTGCAGGGCAAAGTCAGAGAGCACATGGTTAAAGACAGAACTACAGCAATCAGTAGCAGGTGGAGTAAGCTAAACAAAAAGGAAATTATGACAAAAAGTTAAAAATCATAGTGGTGTCCTTGGGAATACAGTGGCATGAAAAAACAGGGCTTATAGCCTCCTTCCACATCTAACACATGTTGTCTATACCATTTGTATTAAATGACCCCTTCATTGCACAAGGTGCAATGCATGCCAGAAAGGACACCATCTGACTGATGGGCAGATCAGCAGAAGAGAACAGAATCAAACCAGTGATTGTCAACCTGCTCCAACATGGGATGACCTTCTCCATGAAGAGACTACTCACAGCTGGTTATGGTTCAGCCAGCCCAAAGGTGAGAAGGGTGTTTGTAGCTAACCTTCAGCAAAGGACTGCTTGTAGCAACTACGGTGAGCTATAAAAGAAGCCCTCCCCTAGTTACCAAAGCAAGAAACTGAATATTGTAGGGGAGAAAGAAGGAGAAGCCCCCAACCACATTCAGAATAGCAAGAGAAGAGCCTGGAGGCAGGGAGCAAACATGGCATCTGTGAAGCTGCCTGGGACCATGCGTGGCTGAGCCTAAGTCTATTATCAGAGACCCTGAAGATGAATTTTTATTTCTTCAAAACTAGGCACTTTTTCCCCCTTCTCTAACATTTGTGTCATTTTTAAAAATATTTATGCTTGTCTAACTCTGGGTAATTTATTTCTGCGATTTGGCTTTGCCTCAGTCCTAAGGGTATTTTTTTGTTTGTTTGGGATTTTTAAAGAGGATTTTGTGCTCACAAAATATCCCAAATTGACAACTCCAGGAAATAAAAGCTCCCATTGAGCAGAGTGCCTGTGTCAGCCAGGACAAAGCAAGTACCCTGCACCGTGTCCCCTCTGCTTCCCAAGATGAACCACAACATCCAGCAGGCCATGCTGTTTTCTGGTGTAGCAGACTACTGCTTCACTAGCGTAAGCCAGCTCTACAAAGCGAATAACAGTTGCAAGGAAACCAAACGGAGACCAGTCACTATGAACTGACATCCCAACCAGCAGACATGTTAACTGGCAACTGTGATCCCAAAAACCCAGAGGTGGAAAACATGTCACAAGTTTTGATGTAAGTCAGACAGATCCCGTATTGGTTAATCACTTGCTATCATCTATTAGCAACACTGATTAAACCTCAACGTAGTTCAGCTTCCTTCATAGTTAGCTGCAATGCAATGGGAAGGGAACAGAAGAGCCCACAGAGTGGAGCAGATTCAGGGCTCAGGGCTGAATACACTTTAGTTGGTGTTAGCCAACAGGTTTTATAAGATTAGCCAAGAAGGAGAGAGAAAGACAACATCAGTTCAGGAGCAATACTTCTTCTTTGCCCAAATGTTAACCTCCATAGAGTTTTATACCCTAATACTCTCATTCTATTTCATATCACTTCACACTGCTATAATTTTTTTTACGTTCATTTTCTTCACCAGTTTGGATACCTTCTTCATCACAATGTCCTTTACACATTGTTCCATAGAAGCAGCTCTCTCCTTATGAAAACACAGCTATAACCTGAGTCCTTCTGATTCCATAGTTTTATTTCACACAAGTGTCTGCTTTAAGAGATGCATATTTCATGCCTTAATTTCAACAACAACAAAATACATATGCACTTTCGTTGTGGTTTATTAATCACAGACTAGTGCTTCCAATCCAAAGCTTACCACAAATCATGTGATACCTGCACACAGGTGTATAAAATAATGGGACTGCTAACAAATTCATCTCTGATTATATCTGTTGCTAAACTTGGCTACTATTCAGAATCACTATTAAGCGCTTCTGTCTGCACTGTATGTGTTTTTATTGCTAAAGCTGAGGAAATAGCAGGTAGGTCTAACTGTGCAGCATACAAAGCAATGCCTCTACACAGTGTCCTTGTTGGGACTGGGGTCCATGCCTGGGAAGCTGATGGAAAGAGTCAAGGAAATTCTTTCATAAGGTAGGCAGACATAAGGAAAGAATTTTTCTTCAGGACATGCCCACTGTACCTAAAGAAAGTAAGTGCAAGACCTGATGGAAAACATGTGCTTTGAAACTTACTTTAGACTTAGAGCCATTTTCAATCCAACTTAGGAGTGAAGAATTGCGACGTTCATCAAAAACCCCCTTCTACTGGGCCACCATCTTTTAAAACAGCATAGCACAGGGAGGGGGGCAGCTTCTCAGATGGATGAGCCACAAGAACATGTCAATACCTTAAATCCCACCCAGAGAACTCTAGACAAGCAACGCAGCTCATGGGCCATTAGTGTTGTATCAACCCAGGAGCACTGTTACCTATATGGATACTAATCCAGGTTAGATACCTGTGGGAACTCAGGCCCTGGATGCAAAGTGGCAGCGATCTGATCAGCACAAGCCCAAAGACACTGAGTGTCTCAAGAGCCCCTACTCACAAGAGAAACAAAGCGCATACATCCTCAAATGAGAACGAGATCGGGGGGGGGGGTGGGGGGGGGGGTGGGAGGGGGTGGAATTGTTGGTTTTCTTGCCTGAATGTTGTTTTTTTTAAGGCTGATCCCCGCAAAAGTATGCCCACTATAGTGTTTAGAAGGTCAGAAAGCCTACTAATGCAGTGTCACACTGTCATTGGCTTCGGTTTCTGGACTAACTTAGGCCACGGACCCAAAAGTGAATGCAACAACAGCATCTCCAATGAATGATAGCAAGGAGCACATCCAAGGACATGGCTGCAAACTCCTGCACAGATCGAGCAACACCTGCTTAGGAAGAGCTACAACAACTCCATACAGCCAATTGTCATGTCCTATGGCAAGTGTCCATCTTTCACAGCAGGGCAGAGAGAAATCTTGCCATGTCTAGTCTTTTCCCCAGCCTCCCAACTACATTGCGGGATTACCTACATGAAGCTCCAGCCAACTAGCTCTTACACCTTGCACACTGCCAGCCTCTGGCATTGGCTCAAACAAAAAGGAAACAGAGGTGAAGTAATCAGTCTTCTAGTGACTCAAACTGTTTTGCACAGCTATGTAACTTCCTAGAAATACTCACTGCTGAAAGTATTGGAAGAGGGTTTTTTTGTTGAAAACACTACTTTGATCAAGATGATTTATGTAATTTCAATTGTGGCATAACTACCAATTTTAGCAAATTGGGAAAAAAATGAACAAGTCCTCCTTTTTATTTGGAAAAATTAATTCCTCATTTCATATCATTTACAGTACTCAAAAAGTCATGGTTTCCAGAATATGAGGTGTCATATTACAGTAAATGAAATATTTTTATTTCATGCCTTAAATCATCAGCAGCAATTTTTAAACACCTTATCAAGATTACACTGTCTCCTCCTGGGAAGAAACTGACACAATTCGTGTAGCAGTAACAGTGACTATTACTAATGTGTCAGGCAACATTGGATAACAAACAACAAAATGAAAAAGGAAAACAGAATCACATGCAAAATAATATTCTATAACTGCCTTTCAATTATTTTTTTTTATTTTAGTGATGAGCTATTGCCTTTGGCATACACTGCAGGCCAGGCAGTTGATGGTGAATGGTGACAGTTGGGGATGGAGAGTGTGACTTGAGGTTGGCACTGGAATTCTTCAGTAATTTATGTCAATTTAAGTCACCCTGGCATTATCTGCCAACCTGTGAACAGTTTCCCTGCTTTTTGTGATTGGCAGGGATGTCTCTCATTAAAGATTGATGATCATAATTTTTAGATTCACAACCACCCAGCCATTGTAATTAACATTGCATGAGCCAAAAGTAACCAAGCTTCACTTCAGGATGTTCTCTGGGTGTTTATGTTGGTTTGGGTTTTGAATTTGGTGTGGGGTTTCGGGGGGGTTGTTGTTTTTTTTTCTAAATAAGCTGTGCGAGCATGTCCAGGAAAGTAAGGAATGAATACCTCCTCCTTGAACCAGTCAGGTGAAGTGCAACACCCGTCTGTTCAGAAGTTTCAACAGCAGGGCTGCAGGTCCTGACCTTCCCTCTGGCTCCAGCTGCAATATGTGCCAGACTGCACACTTCAGGTGGGCACAAGTGGAGATGATAATGTCATGGAAATCAGACTTTGCACATCACCTAGCAAGGTCAGGGCAACACCTACATTAATGAAAGCAGAACTCTGTGTGTGTACCACAATCCTCAATTCTTAAAGGAGTCTAAAATCTCAGTGGAAATATCCGAGCAAGCAATAGAAAGCACAGAAGATGAACCTGAGACTGTGATAAGAAGGGATTTCAAGGAACAAGGCCCACAGGAAAGAAAGTTTCCTGAAAGTAGAGTAGGTTTGAAAGCAATACTAATACTAATCCTAGAAATGGCACACAATGAGGTAGAATGAAACTTCCCATAGAAACCAATTTCATCCAAAAATACTCTCTATCAATGAAGTCAAAATACCTTTTTCAAAACAGGTTTGACTGACTTTGGACAATCCAAAGAGAAGATCCAGTGATTTAAGGCTGCAATTAAGTGTAGAGGTGCAAGGAACTTGCTCAGCGTAGTCAGGGCCACCGAAAGCAAGGACCATGGCAAGCCAAGGTGACACTGAGTGTGTATGCAGAGGATGCGCCTAGATTCAGGAAACCAGAACTTCTTACCACAAAAAGCGGTCCTGAATGACAAACGGGCAAGACCAGAGCCAGCAAGAGTAGCAACCTGCATAAACAGGAGGAGGAAGGCAGCAGGGGAGGAGACAGAGCAGGGCAGCCTCAGCCACCAGTGGCACTGTCCTGAGATGTGCCTGGCAGACACCAGGAGCCTGTGGGCCCACAGTTCAGAGCACTTCCTGCAGAGCAAGCCCCATGTCATCAGACTCCAAACTACTCCTGCCTGTTTCATGGCTTCTGTCAGCAGTGGCAATACTGAAAAAGATAAATGCATTTTGCCCAAAAGCAGTGTGGGCCAAGGGGAGTAAATTTACAGTGACATATTTCAGCATTTCCAAAATTATATTTTGACAGGATATCCAGTTCACAGAAGTGTCAAAATATTTGGTAGCAGCCTGATTCAAACTGACACAAAATATAATTAAAAAAAAAAAAGTTGTAAAACAACATGGAAAATCTGCCTTTTGGCCAGCTCTAACTGATAGCCCAGTGTCAGCTCAAAAAAACTAGGCATGTGTTACTTCCTTCTATTTTTCCCTTACTACATCGCACAACTGTAAGAACAAGGGGGTAGCTTGCCTATTAGATTTCATCTGGCTAATAAGAATCTGTCCCCCATTTTCAATCAGTAGAATTAGCAGTCAGTCAAGTTCTTTTCTAACATCATTGCAGAAAATGCAAAAGGTTCGCATTTATTTTATAGTTTTACAGCAGCTAGGCTACCTTTAGAGATTTATGTCTTGCTTTCATGCTTTACAGTGCTCCTTGAAACATTAGTAATATCATCTAGGCAGGAGCAATAAAATGCCAGGACCCTTTACCACATGCAACTCTGTCTGACACGAAATCAAGTTTCTCAAGTGAAATATAGATTGAAGAAAGAAGTGGCGTGAGGAGCGGAATCAAATTCATCTCAGTTATACTCATGTCACTGATGTCAATATATTACATCCCTAGCAGCCTAAAACAAGTGTTTCTTCTGAAAGGTGCAAGAGTAGAAGTACAGCTTTGGATCTGAAACTAGACTGACACAGAGGTCCGCATCTATTTTTTAACATTACATAGTCTTATACTTTCTATCTCTGAATCAGCCTTTTTTTTCTAAAATAATACTTTCTATTCTTCTGTTCAAAGCCATCTAAAAGAAGATTTAATAAGACTGTAGGAAATGTGTATAGAGGAGGAATAACAGACTGATTTTAATCCTACTATTAGTCAATGAAAAGATTCTAGATGAAAGACTGCAGATAACCTAATAGTCTTTTCAGTCTCTGTCTCCAATTCCCCGGATCTTGTGGGAGAATTAAATGTGAATTACAGCCATAGTCTGGTGATCACACTAGATATTTATTTTCCAGACACTGTTGAAAAGAGACATTTACTTCAGCAGACTTTACTTCTGTGGACTTCTGAGCACCAAGTTGCACCAAGAAAAGACCTTCTCCACACTCAACCTAAGACACTTCATGTCATTCTGACTATACTAAGAGTACTTAATATGAACACACTTCGTAGCCTCCGACATGCTGTCAAAGAAGGGGAAAATACTTTAGTACAACTGAGAATTGAATTCACAGTGTATTAAAACAAACAAGAATGAAATCAAACTGCCCTCAGAAGAATGACTTACATAAAACGCCTAACGGACAGAATTCAAACATTACTCAGGGTGCTGCTTGAATGCCATGACGTACATGCCAAACTCCATCCTTCAGGATGGACCAGCAGCAAAATATTTACCATATTGCCCCTCTTGAAGATTTCTGCTTGCTGCCAAGAAGAATTTTAAGGCTTTTCCCTGTTATGCTGTCCTGGACAGCTGTCAAACAGGAGCCACCTCCTGCCAATAAGGCTGTCCAAAAGGACACACTGGTCAAAGCATTTTGTCCTTAGCTCACACTGCCACATACTGCTTAGTGCTGTCCAGTTACTTGCTCTTGTAAATCCCTCTTCATACTCAAATCACTTTTTCCTTAACGCACAGAAGTTCAGGGGGACCAAAGCTCAGTATGCCTTCAAACAAATACATTAATTAAGACATAAATTATTTCATTAACACCTAGATTAAAAATTACTGGTTATCTATAGCCAAAAATCTCATGGAAATTGGGCCCCAGTCTTCCAGGAATGGTGCCTTCCAAACGCTGAAATGATGACTTTATAATGCAGAATGAGATCTGAAACACAAAATCTACTGTCCGCAGGAGGCCCTGCTGTGCTCCAGCTGTAGGGCTGATGCACAGCTCCAACATGTTGCATGTGTCATGAGGCCAACTGAGTCCCCCCAACTGAGTCCCTGGCGGAGTCCCCTGCCATGTTTTACTGTTTAGTAAGGTTCACAACTGCACATTCTCCCCCAACCCAGAATATCTGACCAAAAGCCCACCTCTCACATGTCCAACTGCCACGTTGATCAAGTGATAATGAACAACAGCACTTGGTTGTTGATGGAGGCACATTCTAGTTGGGCTATGGTGTGTCCATTCCGTAGTAGGCATCCTATCACACGTGCAGCACAGGGTAGAGGACACTAGTGTTTAGGAAGAGATATGTTGGCCGCCATGTAAAAGTACCCCAGTACGCGATTAACTGCAGCCACCAGGCAGGCTCCAGTAGCACGTTTTCCCCACTGAACAGGCTGTGAGCCTGGCCCCACGTGCTGCCTTATGGCCAAGCCTTTCTGCAAACTGAGAAACTCACCCAAAAGCGAGCACTTCTGATGCTTGGGGCAAGGACTGACCATGCAGACTATTCCTAAGAGACTTCACTTTGAAGCCATGCATATCTAGAAATTATACTTTGCCTGCTCTCTGTGCAGTGAAGATTGAGAGATCACAGCCAGCGTGCATTGCTTTTTAGAGATCATCAGTGACAGTGATTTATGCTTTAATAGCAAATTCCCCATGAGTGCTTAATAATACAGATTAAGCCCTAATAAATGTGTTTCCTGCAGGTTTAAGTGACTAACTCTATGATCTATTAGACTTGTCTCATAATACATACAATTTTTCTTAGTAACTGTGGAAATTTCTAAAGAATTGGCAGCATCTGTGCCTGGAGTATTAAAGAAATCTATTTTTTTACTGGAGGAATTTCATACAAATTAATTCCAGCCTTGGATATAAAATGCTAAAATTCATATTCTCTGTGAATATCTATTAGAAATATTCAGAACAAACACTTATAATCATTAAGAAAATTAAACTGTTAAATACTCCTCAAACATTATAATGAATCATGTCAAGCTGCAGTTTTATATTTTATTTTCTAGCTATTTTATCTGTTCTAGTTATACATTCATAGCACATAATATATTCTGTGTTATTCCTCCCAGTTCCTAATACTTTTATGTGTTGATCACTAAAGGAAAGTTTTAACATACGGCTGCTTTTAGTTAGCATCTGTCAGAAGCCCAAAAGATTAATGAATCTGGTGCTGAGTAGCAGGTCCAAACTTCACAAAGCTCCACTAATGTTTTGATCAGTCTGGAGCAAAAGGGTATTTAAGAGCCTCTCTGACAGCTAGAGGGAGGGAAATAATCACTTTGAATGAAAAATCTGAATTCACTCAACTGGTAATGAAATTGCACTGAATATTGATTCAGGGCTCTAATAAGCTCAGAAGTTCAAAGCGAGCACTGGAAGGCAAATATTTCCTTCTCTTCCTTCAGACAAATCTGTAGTACTACCACAAGGTAGGATTTAACTTCGTTCTAAATATATAGGATTATAAAAAAGTTCTGAAAGCAGTCCTGCAATCTCTCTCTGTCCCCCTCCTTTCCCCTCCTGCCCTGCATTTTTAAGCTGATAATTTTAACATCAACTAAATTTCAACCCAGAGCAGTACTTTAAAGTGATTTACATCTAAATGAACAGGTTTCTGTCTCCCTTTGGTTTTCAGAAATTATGCAATTGGCTTTTTTTTTTTTACTAAACCAGACTAATCTGAGATTAATGTTCAGCTAAAGCTCATCCTTCACTCCTCCCATTGCCAGAGACATTAATGACAATGTTAGGAGTCAGCTTTACAGAGGATTTCAGACACCACAGCACCAGAGAAGAGTTACTCATGAACAGCAGAAAGGGATCTCTTCATGTTTTTATAAATCACTTACCAAACTGTGTTTCCCCAGCAGATAGTGGGACAGGCTACACTAAGAAAGGGAGGGAAGAAAGTCTTTTGGTGAGAGTTTTGCCTAATTAAGGAGTTGCACATGTGACATAATGATCAGAGGAGGGTTTCTAGTGGCTTGCTTTCCAGGCTGTAACTCACAAGAGATGAGAGAGCGCAATGCCTCTATTTGCGCTAACTCTGGAGACTTCCTGGTGGCAGCGAAGAGACTGCCCTTCCATCTGCTCAGACAACTGCGATTTTTTGCATGCAGCCTCATATTCTGCATGTGGGATAACAGATGAGGATCCTCTGCACTTTGAACTGACCACCTATTAGCAGTGCTGCCAATGGGGAAGCGTGTGAAACTGTGGAGGTCAAGGCTGTAATCCTGGTTATGTTGATGACCAGACAAAGCACATTGCTTTTTGATATTTTAATTCTCTACCTGTAAAGTAGGCATGAAGTCCATTGCAAAGCACTGATGAAAACTCCAGGCACCATTTCAGAGTCTTCTGTTGCAGTTAAATGCCACACTGACAGCTCACAGGCTGATTTCGGGATGCCTCAGCTTTATGCAGCCTGTGCTCCTCTCCCCCACACCCTGGTCATCATACAGAGGGGACTTCATGCTGCTTTAGATATGCTGCTTATTTAGTAAAGTGTGCATTTCAGGCCATCACTGCTTGAAGTCAAATTATCCTTATCTTTTACCAACATCACCCCACCCCTCCACTCATTTGTGACTCATTTGATACCAGCCTCGACCTCCCCAGAAGACACACACATCTCTCTTCATACCACCCAGAAGCTGCCGCTCTCCCTGAAGAGCAGTGCACTTGCTCTCTCCTCTTTGAGACCTCATCCCTGCATACAAATCCCTCATCTTGCCCTCTCTGTTGGGGTGAGGACCTGCCACCACTCAGATCAGCTCCCCCAGCTCTGAAGTCTAAAATATCATTCAGTGAGGAAGAGCCTAGAGACAGGGTGTGAGGAGCACAGGTACCACTTTGTAAGCAACTAAGCATGATGGAACTCTTCATACAAGTCTGGTCTCCAGCCACTAGGTGTCAAATAAATAAGAGCAACACTGTGTGCCTCTAGCACCCTCTTTTCCTCCCATTCTCATGCTCTGTGAGGCTGTCTGCATCTATCATCCAACCAGAAAGCCAATGTCCTGGAAAAAGCATAGCTGGTGATTGAAGCACACAATGAGACCTTCCCTGACCACACTGAATGGGTGTCTCAGAATGCAGCCTCAGAAATGACTTCTTAGAATACAGCAGGTAATTGACAGGCAATTTAAAGCTTTTGCCCCTGTATCTTCCTTACTCTGATGTGAAAGCTCTATGTGCTAACAATTGCCTCATTATTCTCTCTCACAAAGAAAAAACCCTAAAGATTTCAAAGGCAAAACAAGTCCTCTTGTTACAGCTCTGCCCAATCCAGCCAGGTGTGACAAGGCCAGTATTTCAGCAGATCATCTCAGCATTGCAGAATTGCTGACTGTTGTCAGAATGCCTTTTTCTCCACTCTGCCTTCCTTCCTCTCCTGCAGTAAAAAGTCTTATTGTTTTCAATTGGCAAAATACTAAAACCTGCAGCTCAGTCTCTATGGGGGACTCATTATGGCTGTCATTAGATGGTCTTCGATCTTCAGGAAAGAGAGAGGAGACCAGAAAATATCTGGACTTATGTGCTTGTCATTAGAGCATCATTGTTGCATGTTACAAAAAGCAGGTCAGATTGGCTCAGAAAACAAAACCCACACTAAGTGTGAATAAATGCTTCTTTTTTGTTCTTTAAGAGACTGAACACACACAAAACCACATGTTCTTAACCTAGATCTCTCAAACAACATCCTTCATACACCTGACCGGTGATCACGTCCAACTTTTCCATCACACTGAACATCACATTGATCACTTGTATCCATATCTACACACACCTCAAAAAAGGAGAAGAAAGCACACATGATGGGGCAGCACAAATATTTTGCTGGTATGCGCTCAGAAGAGTCACATTATTTATAGGCAGCAGACCTGAGTGGATTCTCAAGAAATCTTTATGACATGCAACACCCTCATGTATTTTATATCCTCATGGATAAAAAGGGCTGTCTCTTCATCTTCACCAACTTTTATATGGCAACTAATCTCATTCCAAAAGCACCCAAAACTCCATGACTAGCACATAGATCGGACCCTCTTCAGAAACGTTTTGTTATTTGCTGCTAAGAGCTGGCTTGAGGTTCTTTGCAAAGCATCTATTTAAACTCTGCCTAGCTGAGCAGGACTATTCGGTTTCATGGTCACTAAGCTCATTCATGCGTGTCTGGTCGGCACATTGGCTACTTTGCTGTCTGTGCGCAGAGCTGGGTTCTTTAACAAAGCATTCAACTACAAAAAAAATCCATTTCTTACTAGACCACAATCAGCAGAAAGATCAGCAGTAGATGGTTAAAGATCCTCTGTCCCAATGGATTTGGGACTGGGAATTTGGTTTGGTCAATGTCAGTGATTCTGGGCAGGGGACGGGAAACACTTTCTCACCATGGCATCCTTACTGTCTGAGAAGCTTCAGAGCTTCTGACATGCATGTCCACTCCTGATAGCTTCTGTCCTCTCCTGGTAGTCACCATGTTTCACACTACAGACTTCAAACAGACTCTGATGATGCAGTGCAGTCACACCTTTAAATCCAGGAAGCGTCAGGCTTGATCCTGGCTGCCAGCATCTCCCTCTCTGCACAGCATGACATACCTCGCAGAGCAGAACATGGTTCCCAAGATGTCCATTGTTATAAGTCACAGCCCTTTGTGCATCAAGGATGTCACAGGACAGGACAAGTGAGGAGAACAAACTATTGAATCATGTCGTTAGTCATGCACTGAAACAGGATATTAATTATTGTAGTAGACACAGCAGGGACTGTGATAAAGGACTGAAAGGGACAGTCGGGTTACTGTGACCCATTCCCTGCTGCTACCAGTACCTTGTCACATCTCCTTCTTCACCTGAACAAGCACTATCTCAAGAGTAATCAGGCTCTGGGAGGGCTGAGGCATTTTTGGGTGCATTGGCCCAAATCCATCAATACTGCATAGCGCTTCCATGGCAAATTGACATCTATGGATGTGCCTTGTACCTGGTAAACAGCAAGGCACACAGCATGCTGCCAACTGCATATGCTCTCTCCGCATAGATCAATATAGTGGAAAAAATACTTGCCAAATCCCTGGATGCAGCATGAATATCAGGGTGAAAATGAGAATGGAACACTCCGCACATAAACCTGGCAGAAAGCATCCCCCTACATGTCTGTTAATAGAGAAAAAAAAAAAATCTTACTACAAGGACTATCACAGGTGTCGCAGTTTAGCACCATCTGGCAACTAGGACCACGCAGTTGCCTGCACACTTCCCCTAGTTGGAGTGGGGAAGAGAATTGGAAAGGTTGAGACACAGTTTAATAGGTAAAGCAAAAGCCACACGCACAAGCGAAGCAAAACAAGAAATTCGTTCATCCCTTCCCATCGGCAGGCAGGTGTTCATCCAAGAAAGCAGAGCTCCATCACGTGTAACAGCTACTTGGGAAAACAGACGCCATAACTCCAAACATGACGCCCCTTCCATCTTCTTCCCCCAGCTTTATATACTGAGCATGACATCACATGGCATGGAATGTCCCTTTGGTCAGTTGGGGCCAGCTGTCCCAGCTGGGTCTCACAACTGCTTGTACACTCCCATGCTACTCGCTACGGGATGGTGTGAGGAGCAAAAAAGGCCTTGACTGTTTAGCAACAACCAAAAACATTAGTGCACTGTCAACAGTATTTCTCATCCCAAATCTAAAACACAGCACTACACCAACATTGACTCCATCCCAGCTGAAACCACAACAAGTTAAACCCTACACGCACTCAGACAATGACTGCATCTTCAAGAGTTGGACAAACACAGACCTTGCTTTGTAATGTCCGCTCTACTTTTTCTCACGGTCTAGTTAGCCTCAGGCTTAAACTCCACAATCACCAATTTCTACTCTAAGTATCCTAGTAAAGATTACGGTGCATGGACCTTAGAGCAAGAAAAGGCATATGTGGGAAGAGCTCAGGAACAAAACAATCCTGAAGCTCAGATTCATTTTCAGATTTTCCTTTACGATGTCTCATCTGCTATAAATTATGAGGGGTAGAGGAATCAATTAATACAAGGCCCAGGATATGGATTAACTGATCTCTGATGAGAGGCAGCATCTGGCATTTAAAGAACAGTAGTTCCACCTACCAATTTGTAAAGCCCTGATTGAAAGGATAATATCTGAAACAAAAACTAAGCCATGGTGTAACAGTTGAGCACAGGAGGCAGAGATGTATGTCTTTGCCATAGCAGGAGTTTTAATTTTAACTTCTTGAACTTTTCATTCTTTGTTATTGCCTTGCTTGAGACAACCACTTTCTTCTCTGTTTGTCCATCTGCAATTTTGCAGAGAAAGAAAAACGATCAGCAGCTTTTCTTTCGACACATACTTTTCATGAAACTAACTTCTCTGAATTCTCCTAGCACATACAATGTCCCTGCTGCTGCAAGATAAAATGTGTCACTGCTCCATCTGCTACTCATTTGCTGATGAGACTGTACGGCAACGTGCTGCTGAGCAGAATATCCCAAAAAAGAAGAAACTGTGCAGCCCAACAGATCTGGCTTTGACAGAGCTTGGGCCAGGTCTCATTAATCATTTTGCTGTGCTGCTTACAGTACCTGGTGGAACATTAGGACGGCCTCTCTGATTCAATATTTCATGGTACCATCATACAGTAGTTAGACAACTCTTCATTTGGTGCAGGAATGGAGAAACAGGCAGCAGGAGGTTCTCAATGCTAAGTGGTTCCTTATTTCAGTACTGCTCTGATATTCATAGGCAAAAGTCCTTAGTTTTGGGGCAAGGAGTGATGACAATCCAGGTGCAGAATGTACCCAGTTGTCACCCTCCTCCATATTGTGTTAAAGCAATATGAGAAGATGCTGAAATTGTAAAACACACAGTATTGAGGCATTGCCAGCTACTTTGGATTCCTGCCCAGTGCCTACTTACCAAGGGGAAGTCTTACCCCATGTTTTGAAGGAAGAAACTACCCCTCAACATCAGCCATGGGGCTGATGGAACATGGCAAGAGATGCGCAACCTCTGGCCACACTCAGTGGAGGCTTCCCACCATGCACAGATTGTGCAGGTGACTGGATGGATCTACCACTATTCTAGCAACAGCCAGGGTCCTGCTCTCCTCCGCAGCCCAGCTCACTGCCCAGCAGTCCTTACTCCATCCTCCTCATTCCCACTACAGCACCCCTCACCCCCACAGCCCCAACATCCCTGGGTGTCCTGAGATGCCTGAACCTACAAAGACCTTACTCAGACCCAAGCAATGTAAGAAAATCTCCTTCTCCTCAGAGGGCAGACTGGAGAAGCAAAATACATGTTTTTTCCATTCAGGTCATTCAGGTCTGACTGACTCTCCAGCCAGCTGCATCTGAGCAAAGACTGCTCCATTACTTAGGGCCTGGGAAGGCCTCTGGTATCCCAAGAGCTCTTAATCTGTTTTTCCCCACAGAGGCAGCAATACTCCCAGGACTGTGTCCTCTTTATATCAAATTAACTGGAAGCCACGCATTTGAAAAAAAGTTTCCCAGCAGCCATGTCTGTTCAAGTATATTTTTAAAATTTAAAAACAAAAGAGTCGATCTCTAAAACATAAATGTTATTCTATTTTTCAAAATAAATGAGGGGAGGAAATGATGATTATTTGCATTTCATTTTCATTTTTCAGACCAGCTGCAATCAAAGAAATGCCTGATCTCTATTGAATTACAATCTGCATTTGAACTCTTAATGTACTGCTCTTTCCTGCACTTTACATAAATAATGTTGTTATAGTACATGCCCAGTCACAAAGGATACACAGACAGACAGATACAAGAAAAGTGAAGAATGTGAAAGCAAGGTGATAAGATTTTCAAGGCAGAAACACATTTTTCTACTTATCATTGCCTAAGGATAACACTATTTGAAGCACAAAGACATGCAGCTACTCGTGTTTGATGAAAAGGTTACAAAAAAAGAAGAGAAGAAGAAATTATGACATCTTCCCCCACTCTTTCTGATTTCAGTCAGAGGAGAAACCAAATACGCCTAAAGGCGAAGCAAGGCAGCTGCCTTAAGATACTTTCTGAAATACCAGGTTTTTGCTGAACAACTATGTGCTGAAGTTATAGTCCAGGTTGAAGTTGATAACAAAGGATACTTAAATTCAAAAAGTCAGGTTTCTAAGACACCTGGTAAAGAAGAGCCCTAAAGGGGAACTGTCGAAGAGAAGCTATTACAGTATACTACAATTTCATTACAAACCCAATGATCTGACAAAGGTCCTCACCATCCCTCACCAATAGAGAAGTGTGAATAACTCATCTTTTTAGATGAGTGGTTCAGCTGGGGAGAGAAAAAATACTTTAGGTAGACCTGAAGCAATTTACTGAAAAAAATATATTTTTTAAATATTCTCACAGATATATAAACTTGTATGTGTAACATTCAATAAATGGTAACAATTTGGTTTGGTTTGAACTACTCGTTTCAACCCCAAATTATTTTGTTTCACTTTGCAGCATTTCAAATAACAGCAAAAGTAGAAGTTGCAGCTGAACACTATCACAAAACAGCAAGATATCATATCTGCTAATTCAGCTAGGGAAAGAAAAATCTAGAAAGAAATGAAAAATCTGGAGAGACATCCTTTTTCCACCAGCTCAGAACAGGGTTTCAAATCTGTTTATCAGGACAGTTTTTTAAGCACCAAGATCTCTCTGGACCAACTCAGTCCTGTTGAAATTGGTCAGCTTTGTAATCAATACCAGAAGTTATTCCTCAAGTCTGCAAAATTTTTTTAACAACAATCAGGAATTATATACCTGATTATATGCAATCTTCTATTGTAGCTGTTCTTCTTTTTATGAAATATTTACATACCTCTTAGAGGTAAGGGTGTACGGTGACTTCATAGCTCAGAGGTTCAAGCATTCACATGGCATAAAAGAACCATCCAAGGTACTTTACCATAGCTATAGTAAACACCAGGCTTGAAAAACTGGGCCTAATTCTAATCAGAACTTCCCAGCCTGAGAATTTCCTTAGTTAAATTTAACTTGATTCAAAGCAAAATATCGCTGTATAAATCCCAACCTTTTGGCCCCACTGCTGTCACTGTACATGGAGTTGCTGCAGGACAAACAAAGGAATCTCCATCTTGATCCAGAATAAAAACCACAAGCCTGTTCTGCAGGGCCTTGCCATCCCAAAAGTGATCTTGGCCACAGCTGGAAGTTTAGCTATACCCTCCAGTGAGGACTGATACCATAAAGTTAGTCTCCTCGTCCTAGATCTCATGACTGCCCCACTATGCTACTTCCAGCTCTTCTGCAGTCATACTGTGATTTAACGGGCTCCTCCAAGCCCTCCAAGGCAGCAAAAAAATCTAGCAGCAACTACCTGAAAACTTCAAGACCCCATAACAAGGCAGGAGACAAGGCTAACCCTGGTACACTGAATGAACCAGAGCAAGCAAATAAAGCTGCTCTGCAAGTCCTAATTGCTCATTACCAAGATGGAAAGGAGAGCAGGATGGCTGTAAGAAGCAATCTGTTGTTATTGTTCCTCCAAGCAATCACCCTTAGTCTTACCCATGGTCAGCAATTACCACACCAGCCTGTGACACTCCCCCAGGAACTCCCGTACAAAACCACGCTTTCAGCCACTTCTTAAAAACTGTAGATGGCAGCAAATTTTGTTGGCTGGCCACTTAGTGGTTTTTTTTACAGAGAAGGGATATTTTGTAAAAGGAAGTCTTTCAAAATTAGGAGAAATGAAGGGTATTTATAAAAATAACCAGAATCCTTCCCCAAGGCGTTCTGAATAAGACATTCCCAACAGCCTTAAGGTTCCATGTCAGCAATGCAAGGGTCGATGAAGCATTGAAAAGGCACATCCCCCTCCATAATTAAAGGGTAACTTCATTTCTGATTACTTCAGTGGAGTGACAGTGAGTATGTGATTAACTCAATATCCAGAGAACTACACACACTTATAACACCCCAGAAGAATCAAGCACTGACAAGGTGGAATGAAGGTGAAGGAATTTCAACCAAATGTTGAAAGGATGGAAAAGCTACTGGCAATTGGAAGCAGGGTTATACAGTGAGAAATATTGGCAATGGTAAAAATCAGCAATAATACTGACTTGCCAATAGATCTAAAAGCATTTTAAGTTGCGTGTGTGTTCTTGCACCAGCTAGTGAATCCCTTGGTTTGCATATTGTTTCCCCCACATTCAGCATGGGCTATTTGTTTCTTCTCCCCATCCTCAACCACAAATAATTTCTGGAGAAAGGCCTAATCAGTCTCTGCTGTCTTTCAAAACCCAGTGTTAGATACAGACATCTCAATGGTTGGGATTTATAGCAAAGAAACACCTCATGAAGAACAAGATGGGCTTCTAAGTAATAAGGCAGAGATGCCATGCTTTAGTTTAACAGAGTTTTTTTAAGAACCATATACAACATACAGTAGCCCAGCCACAGATCTGAGGCCAGCTCCATAGGTTGCTATAGATATCAGGAGCACTTTGCTCACTTTATCAGAAGCCAGGCATAAATTTGGGATACATCTCTAAAAAAATACTGGTGAACAGTTGTTTTCATTCTGAAAGATAGTGGTGAGGTCTTGTTGTACTCAACTGATGAGCAATCCCATCCAAGAAAAAGATAACATGTCTGTAGTAAAGGTTCTCTTCTCTCGGATATTACAAGCCCAGGACAGTGAGAGTTCACCTCCACCAAGCCTGAGAACATTCCCTGCCTGACAGTATTTAGGATCCTGTTTGCTTGCCTGCAAAGGGCCCATCACTGTCCCAACCTCTGCCAGAGCTGGGCGAGGGGAAACCATTTCAACCAGCTCTATAGCCATGTCCTTGAGGACTTCCTGCCCCAGCAGTGAAAAATCTGTCTCCTAGTAGCAGCACTGCATTCACAGAAAAACATCTTTCTCCTTCCTCCCCACCCCATATGCCCGTCAAAGTCTTTCTAAAATTTCAAATTCTCATCTAGTCCTCCGTCAGAGCTGTAAGAGCTTTACAAACCCAAGAGATAAACTCTTGCTTTTATACCTAACACAGTTGGGTTCCAAATCTCACAAGCCCACTCTCAAGTCTATTTGTTCCTCATCCTCCCCAGCTGGGATACATTGATCTGCTAATCTTTCAAGCTTGCAGCAGCCAAGGCAACACAACTGTACTTTCATCTAATTTATCATGCTCCTTTTGCCTTAGCCACAGCTTATATCAGCTTTCTTGCTTCCTTCCTGCTCTGTCCCTTGGGTCCTTGAGCCAATGTCCTGGTCCTACAGGGTCTCATCAGATTAATAACTTTAAAGCAAAAGGATTCTGTTCTTGTAGGTTTTGCTGGAGTCTCCTGGTTACACACAGGCCTCCCTGAAAACCTGGACTGACAGAGGAAATCCCAGTCATGGCATGGAGCTTCAGCTTAAATCGAGGAGAACAGCCAGGTTGAATTAGTAACATGTTCTTTCCATACTAAACACACTTTTCTCCAGGGCAGCACACATTCCAGCAGGAATATCTGTAGTTTATGTCTAGATTTCAACTCCAGAAAGATCTCCAGCTCAGCTGCCACACGGCCACACATTCCTACCAGAACCACTGAGCCATGTGCTGAGCTCTGCAGAATGCACTGAAGTCCAGTTTTTTGGGAATCCTCAACTTGCCCTCTAGGGCGACCACATGTCTGAACATTCAAAGCTCAGGCATCCCCTCTGCCTTCGGTACACAAGTTGCCCAATTACTCTGCTCTTCCCTGTCAGTAAGTCTGTCAGGCCTCAAATTTTGATTGCTCTGCTGGCAGAGGATCTCTGTTCAAGAGAAACGCCTGCATCCTGATGCTACATGAAAACACCACGCATGCCCTAATGCAAGCCATGGGCTCTGGAGAGTCAGGGTCCACTTGTTACTGTGGGGTTGAAATGGTCAGTGCTCCAGCAGGAGCTTTGTGCCACAGAGCAGGCAGAGCGGTCACCGTCTGCTCTGCTTGCTTCCTGCCCTAGGCACTGCATGTTGTGCCCATGCCTGGGGCCAGACCTTAGCAGGCCCCTTCCAGGTCTGGTTCTGTTCCTCCCCTCTCACAGACTTGTGAAGAAGTGAAATCTCAGCTGTCGGGGGGTTGGCGAGAGGAGCAGGGTTTCTAGGTGAGAAGAACAGGCCAAATGCTCTCTTTCTATCACCCTCCAATGTGCCAGATTCACAAACCTGCTGACAGTCCTTGAGAGCTGATGACATTTTTCAAAACATTGACAAAAATAGACAAGCACTTCCCCCCCACCATTGAAAAACTCATCAGCTATTTCCACAAAGCCCTTCTGCTCTCCACTCTGACCACCTTCACAGCCAGCTCTTCTGTATCAAAACATTTACGTAGACTCATCCCATTCAATAGTAAAAAACCTGTCTTCTAGGGAGCAGCTGACACCCCAACCCATTAAGAGACGCTAACATATTAATGACACCTTCCATATGTTGTAAATTCTGGCCCTGTCCCCTTACGCAAGAACTCCTAGTGACTCCCCATGAAAGGATTTGCTTGAGTGAAAGTTTAATGTAAGGATTAAACCTAATGTAAATTAAGGCATTAGTACCTGTAACTAACACTGGAAATAAAGTTAAGTGCTCGCTGAGCTCATAATTTCAAATTAAAAGGAAAAATAAGCATGTTTTTAAAAACATAATTCATCACTCATTGCTTATATCTTGGCTTGCTATTAAAATATTTTTTTGTTTTACATCCATTTCAGCTTAGCAACACTAATAAATCAATTTATTTCTGTAACCTAAGTACCTACACTTGCTATATATATATAGTGTGTTGGCAATATGCAGTAAATTGAACTGAATAAGCATTATACCATTATTTTTTTTCTTTTTAAAGATATATTTATTTCCGTACTTCTTGTACTGATCATTTAAAACCTATACTTAAGCCTCTGTTGGATGTAAAAGTACCAAGATATTTATTCTAGAGGGGCAATCCAAACACTTTACATAAGCAGGGATTAATATGCCCATTATGAGCCATTAGTTGGCCTGGGAATAGACTTGCAAGATGGGATGCATTTTGGCTCTTATTCAACTTGAACTTAATACACTTACATTCAGCATATGCCTAAATCCCCTGCAGAACTAGAACCAAAGTTGTTGACCAGATTAGGGGCATGAAACCCAGATCTTGAAGGATCATCTCACAGATAAACGATATTCCTGTGGCAAGTAGTCTGACACGTGTGAATAATCAGGTACCACAATCAGAGTAAAACCACACAGTTCTATTAGAACCCAAAATCCAAAGCAACCCTCACAGGGGCTAAGTCCCTTTATGAAATACAGGTCTTCTTCCTTAAGGTCCTCAGAAGTTAGCTTTGCTTTGCGCGGCTCAGATTTTGAAGAATTCCTCCTATTTCTTACGTCCCTCCATATCCAAGTAGCTTTCCTCAGGCAAGACATAAGTGGCGAGTCACACTCAGCCCTTGTTCCCTTTGCTAACTAAAAGCTCATCACGCAAAGCCAGAGCTGTACAGAGCATAATTCTGTAGAATTAATTCAAGACACACGAATTCTGCTTTGTAGCTGAGGCAAATTAAGCTTTAGAAGCCTCCAAAGACCTCATGTGCAAGCAAAGGATGAAGTCAGCACTGAAAGAGTTACAGTGGAATTGCAGTTCTGCAATCGGATAGTATCTCTGCATTCCTAGGATTAGCTGTATGTGCTACCTAGTCCACTCCAACAAGTCCAAGAACATAACAAAATCATTGACAGTGTTATCCGTCTTTAAAATAACAGGTCACAAATAAAAACTATCCATGTTGCAAGCTCACAAACCTGAATGCAACATTTTTCAACTCCACATGAGCTGGTACCACATTCTGGCAGTAGGGAAAATAAGGAAAAGTCATATTAGTAACTGAACAGTTGTGAAGCTGGGTAGTCAAGGAGAGCCAGGAATACACCAAGATTGTCTTTTTGGCCAGAGAACACTGACTCCCCATTGGGATTCAGCTCTCAGTGCTTTATTTGGTTTTATTGATATTTTGGTAGGTTCCTCAATATCATTGTATTCAGCTTACATTGAATATCTGCTATTGCTCCCTGTTTGATTCATCTACAACTGAGCAAGAGACTCAGAAGAAGGGAAAGAATAAAATGAGACATTTGTGATGCTGGAACATCATGATGCACAGAGTGTCATCATATAATTATTACGAGAAATACTTGTAAAAAACACTAAGTTAATATAAAGATTTTCATACTTGGAAAGAAACAGCATGAAGTTAACACCTGGCCTCATTAATATGCATGTCAAGCTGCTTTCAAAATAAATAACAGCATTCATGTAAACCATTTAATATAAAAGCAATCATGCAGAGACATACACGATCCAATTCCTGCCGAGGTTTTAATTTAATGTTTAGATCACAATTTTAGCTGTTTAAATTGAGCATCAAAACTAAGCAATAACCAAACACAAATGCTTACTTTACATTTGGTTTAATCTTCAAGATTAAAGGCAGAGGCGGTCAACTATTTAGGACTCATGGCAAAAATAGCCCCAAAATCCAGCATTTTAAAGAACTGTCTCCAGTTTATGGGAAACTAGATTATGGCTTCCACTTCTTCCCTCTTTATACAGAGGACATCAGTGACAGGGAATCAGGTGGATCCATTCCCTGCTTATGCTCCTCTCTGTTAACTTCTTTAGGTCTGCTACTTTCAGCATCATTTTACCCCTCCCTAGAGACTTTTCCATGGGAAGGACGACCAGGCAATAAAAAAGGAAACAATATATGTTACCTCCAGAAAGGCTATTTCTACTCCCACTTTCATCTCTCAGACTCCCCTCTCCAGGGATAACATCCTAATAGGTTCCTTTGTCTCATCCTCCGGTCCTTCTTTGAGAATAATCCCTATTTCCTGTAATTATGTTGTTATTTCAATAGGACAGAAATGAGTCCACTTTTCATCTAGTCCCTCTGCTATGAGCTTTAGTTCACTCCAACTTGAGGCAACATCAGCAATATCCAGTACAAAAAACAGTCATCTCAAACCTTTGGTTTTCTCATTTACTATGTTTTGACTACAACCGCTTGGATTTCTATGACAGAGTCAGTGAAGAGACCCAGGAAAAGTCACAGCAGGTATTATTCATGTCATACTTAGCAGTTCTTTATGATTAAATTCTATATTCAAAAAAGTCTCCCACTTTATAACTTAATCAGAGAACAGATTTTATTTGCCTCCCCAAAGGTACCATGAATGATTGCCTATAGATTCTGACTTTCCAATAAAACATCTTTCTCCTTTCTCCCTTAAAAAAAAACCAAAACAACAAAACAAAACAAACAAACAAAAAAAAAACAAACCACAAGACCAAAACCCTTTCGTATAAATAAAGTTTATTTTCTGTTTTTTTGCGTTAAGTAACCTCAAATTAATGACTTGTATACTGGCATAACACTTAACTGTATCATGCTCCTACACACCCTGGCTCTAACATTTCTATCCTGATGCTTACCATAAAATTCTTCTCTCCAGTTGAACATCTCAACAAATTGCTGTGATGCACATAACACAGGTAATAAAGAGCTGGCAAACTTCACACTCTCATTAAGGTATCCAGCTATTTCATAAGCTTTTGTTTAGCAATGATTGATAGACCATTATTAACAAGCAGAAAGAGATGCTGTAGCAAGTCATTTAGTCCAATTCCACTCATTGCTTATATTCATTGAGGAAAGATGAAGATCTGTGGAGCACAGCTTGTCCATAAATAAAACTGCTTATAGGAGATTAGAAAGCCTTCATTAATGCAAAGCAAGCCATGTAATTCCAAAATGAACTTCTGCGTGTGAGTTCTTGCACTGGAATTTTTGCAAATGGAACAAAAGTCATCCTTGAAACCTCAACTCACCCAGAAAGAGTCATAACTCACCACCTCCATGGAATATTTTTTACAACTGTCCAGTTAAGCAAGACATTGCAATAAGGCCCATCAATAAAAGCTGCCACAACAACAAATAGCTGAACCTATTTAGAAAGTGTGAGTAGTTCTTCAAACATTGTAATGAGTTTTGCTTGATTAGCAAATGTATTGTTTTCCCCTATTGAGAAACTTGACCTGTGCACGCTACCACCCTGCACTGGGCAAAACACCCCTATCTCCATGCAGAGGTGGAATGAAGCAAGCTGGACGTATTACTAACAGCAATAACTTAAAGAGGACAGCCTGACAGAGGCACAAGTCGCTGTGCAACCAGTCTTCTCATGGGTCCTAATTCTCCTGTAATACCATGCCTCATCGTGTCCAAGCATCAAACACAGTCCTAGTATAAACACTTCTCACATAGAATCAGAGGAAAACGGTCTGAATTTACATATTGGGTTTTTATTTTATTTTCCAGTTCCTTCACACCTCATTTCAGTACCACTTGGGTATTTCTGTTACAGCTCTTGGAGCTACATTGTCCCTGTGTGATGCTATAGCGTCTAAGAACGATCTGTTTGCTCAGCCTCAGGCCCTTAACTTTGGGAAACAGTCAGATCCATTTGATGTACTAGCTAAACATTGTACTTCTGAAGTCTACATTAAAAAAATTTATGGAAATCCCGTTACACTGGATAGCTCAGAGTACTGCAATGTATTCAGTGCCAAGTGCTTATACACAGAAGAACAAGCAGATATTGGCCTAATTCTTGGCATGCTGAAAGCTGAGATGCTCACATACATTCTGAGCGTATGACACTGTGGATTTAGCTAGTGAGGAACGGTTCAGGAATAAGCTCATGAATTTAGGTCTTTTGCCTGGTCACAGTCAAGCAGGCACTATATTTCACTCTGCACAAATGAGTCCTTATTTGCTCATCTGAAACTTGAAGGGCAAGTTTACTATGCTGGATATTTCAGTCTATTTAACTAAAGCAGATTCGGAGATTTCAGATGAGAAGGCATCTTCTGCACTGGCTCTTTCTTATCAGTCTGTGCTTGATTTGTGACATGGGCTACACAGAATTTTGACTGTTCTTACTATTTTTTCCTTCAAAATTGCAAGTTTTGATGAAAGATACAACAAGAGAAAGGAAGTTTCCACTAAATTTTGTATCTATTTTTCATCCCATTCTATATCTCACCCAAAACATACCCAAATATAGTGCCGAAAAATAGTTGGAAAATGTTATATGCTCACTGCTGAGAGAAGCTCAGAATTGTCTTGTGTAAAAGCACATCTTTATGTAGCCAACAGATGGATCTTGCCCTGTCCCTGAGTGTGCAAGTGTTGTAACTGCTACCAGCCCAGCAGCTGGAGGGCCTTGGGAGATGACAGAGGAAGGCAAGAGAGAGCTCTGACAGGTGACTGCCTTCTTCATATCTCGTGTCAAAATCTTTAACTACTGTGTTACACCACAGATAAGTTCTTTGTTCAAGACTGCTAATACAATCTGTAATCCATAGGCTAGGGCAGTCAGGTTAAAGACTGTAGCATGTATCCAGAACACTAGTTCACATTAAAACTGCAACACTATAATTTTTGCTAGAATTTTACCTTGGGTTAACAGTATAAAATATCCCAGTTTTCCTCAAAAAAGTAAGGCTGTGAGGAAAGGCACTCTCATCTAACCTGTTCACAGTGACTCTTCAGGGAGAGAAATTCTTAGAAAGGGAGAACTAGAAAACAGCTGGTCCTTTTACTCTAAGACATGGAATCAAAACTACTGCAGCCATGGCTGAGGAAGCAATACTAGAGGGGAGTGATCCTACCTTCTTTTGTGTGTACCTCCCAGCCAAGCACTTTACTGTTATGCCAGGACAGTTGGCCATAGACCCAGCCCCCTGAGCTCTTTACAGCTTTCTGCATCTCCACTCCCTGGGGACAGAACAGTCCCTGCTCTCCCCAGAGAAAAGGGTCTACAATTCTCTGCGCATAAATGGGACATGGGAGAATTTGCTTGTTTACTGTGGGTTAACGGGAGAATCAGGCTGATGCTGGCCCTACTCTCACAGGCTGCCTAACGTGTATAAATAGTCAAGCCCTCAGAAGAAGCCCATTATTGCTGAGTCTGGAAAGTGGCTAATTTTATTCAGTAGCAGAGCTTTTAAAAGAGAAGAATCTTCATCAGCACAACCCTTCAGTGCTGGAAGATAACATCTCTTTCACCTGAAAGACAGACTTACATAGTTCTGTCTTTCTGGTGACACTAATGAGTTCCTGCTCTGGAGATAGTTCGCTCAGATCCCTCTAGCTGGTTTGCTTCAAGCTGTCAACTGCTGGCTGCACCTTAACTCCCTACTACCGAGTTAAATCCTCCAGGGTAGCACATTCTCAATGCACTACGCTTCCTGTATCTGCTTCCCCTCTCCTCAGATCTTAACTTTATTCTCTAAACTTAGACCCACCACAGATCAGGCCAGGAAATGTCAGAGAGATCCTTAAATATGAATTCGTTCTCTTCCTCCTACATAGCCCTCACCTGCCATCACCTCCCTGAATATAGTTACCTTCACTCTGTCTTCTCAATCCCTTACTCACACTTTGGTCTTTTACAGGCTTAGTAAGATGCAGAACTACTTTGAAATGTGGCTCCTGAAGTTTTTCATACGATTCCATTCTTATTGTCTCTGAGTGACTCCAGATCAGACACGTTCAGTTCATAAGGGGGGTGGGGAGAAGAGAACCACACTTGGCAAAGTTTCTGCCAGCTCAAGAATTTGGCTGCCATCCTGCCTTCCTCAAAAGGTTCTGCAGGAGGAAGCGTACATTTTGAGCAGCTCCCTGCTGAAAAAGTACCACTGCTCTCTAACCTTGTCCACAGGACTAGCAGGGCCAAAATCCAATCCAAATTGAGTGCATCACTAAAGCCACTGGATCTGATTCCATAGGCACAGGGAACAGATCCAGTGCAAATAGCAGTCATGCATTTAGCAAAGTCCTCGTGCTTTAGATTCACAGGTCCTAAGCCTTCTGTTTCACCCAGTGATTCTGTCACCCTGAGACTAGCTCCTAATCCCATCCATCTTCCCACCCTTTCAATGATGTTACCAAAACCAGTGCTGATATTAAAAGCTGTCTATAGATAAACTCCCCTCTGGCTTCCATATCTGGTACCTACCTCTTCCTTAGCCTGACCCTTTCTCTCCTCTTACTTATCTCCTGTGTGTCATCTTCCATCAGTGCAGGCTACTGTCTTAGTGGTAACAACTGCTAAACTGCCTTCCGAGTCACTGAGCAAAGCTGTAGGAGAGCAGCAAATACACAAAGTTTTCATGGATCTTCATGCCAAAACTTCACTCTTTTTCCTTTTGAGTAATGTAAAGACCTGCACACTGCATTTTTACCATGCTAAGGAGCCAGCGGGCCATTCTGAACATAAGATCATGATCTCGTGAGATGCAAGTTCTTCATCTTGCTAAACTGAAAACAGTTTGCCAAGCTACTGAGAACTAAACAAATCAGATGGAAACAAGAACTGCAAGAGACTCTCAGGGCAGACAGAGGCAAGTGGCTTGCAGGTTCTGTGGTGTGCAGCTATGTGCAGGGACTGTTTTGTGCTCAGTGGTAAGGACATGATTCACTAAGTGAGCTTTCCTTGGGCATAAAAGAAGGACAATACAGACCAATACAAAGCTATAAAGAATTCTAGAGGCATATAGACACTAAAACATCAGGCACTGATGACTGGCAAGATTGAATTTATCAGCTATGAACAAATGAAAATAAAAGCAAAGGGGTAAAATAAATAAAAGATAATGCAAGACTTTCAGACAAATAAGAATAAAAAATTCAAGTCCGGAAGGCATGTAGGGTGCTATGAGTGAAGCAGCCTGAATTGCTCAGAGGGATACAGCAGCCAGGCTAATTTATCGAGATAGCAAAATGACATTTTCTAAAACAAGCTAAATTAATTATTTGCCTCAGTGCTCCTGAAGGAGAAAAGAAGCTGACAGAAAATGACATGTCATATAATTCTCAGGGTGACAAGGAGGGGAACTAGCAGAGATGCAAGGGTTGAG
The DNA here is from genome assembly GCF_964106895.1 of Numenius arquata. Taxonomy (NCBI): domain Eukaryota; kingdom Metazoa; phylum Chordata; class Aves; order Charadriiformes; family Scolopacidae; genus Numenius; species Numenius arquata. The sequence continues at coordinate 9,775,978 of NC_133580.1, forward strand.
GCCTATGTATCCCTCCTGTGCTACTTGGCTGCCTAAGGCAAACCCTTTAGTTGATGAATACAGACAATATACCAATGACATGCCAACAGCGCTCTGTGATGGGGAAGAGTTCTGTCTGACCATTTTCATGAAGCTCAAGACAATCTCTAGGTCTGACTCTCCTTTGCCACAACCTTCATGTATTCATTTCTGCCTGCACAAAGTGACTATGAAATAAGAATTCTCCCTTTTCCCGGTGGCAGCTCAACACTCCCTGTTCACAGGTATAAATGTCTAGACAAGGTGCAAGGAAAAAATTGAAGCATGAACTCATGTCACTATTTACAAGGGAAACAGGTCAGAAGCCTCTTCCAAAATCACGTGAAATTAACAGGGGGGAGACCTGACCTTCGTCAAGCTAGGTGCAGCCCCTGTGAGCTCTTGTTGCGTTGCTGCAGGGTAAAGGGGTTCCTGGCTTCCTGATACCAAAAGGGACCTCAATGTAAGACAAATCTCCAGAAAAAAATAACATTTAGATCATAGTCAGTTTTTCTCTCAGCATCAATGTGAGCTCCATTTTTCCCTTTTCATAACTCGCTTCCATTACAAAATAGCTCCCCTTAGTGACTGAGGGTACCCACGCACATATCCTGTGCGATGTGTTATAACTACTCTCTGTCACATGAATGCCTAGAGATTAGTGACTGCCTCCAAGGGCCTCACTCCATCCCCCAGCCTCCAACCAAGTCAACAGCAATACTCTCATTGCAGGAAACTGCACCTGCAAGGACATGATATTAGAGGAATTACTTAAGTATAACCAATTTACCAGATTAAAACTGGGGTAAGTAACCTCATTTTGATTAATAAAGGAGGACAAATCAACGCACCAAAAAGCAGAATGCAAAATTCTTTGTCATGCTTTTCCAGATTTTAAGAACTACATTAATGTTCAAAGCTTGGGACAAAACCCAGTAAAATGAGACCTGCATTACACTTGGCATTACTGTTGCTTTACTTTCTATAAGCATAGAAAGACTTTTGGATACCATGGTACATAGATAATGAGATTGCAAGGTATAATATTATTTAGAGTCATTAAGAAGTGGAGTTACAGACAAGGCTTATCAAGATCTGTTTAACTGCATAAGTAGAGAAAAATCTTGACGAAGTGATAACATACTTGCATACTTGGAAGCTGTAATAATCCAGAAATTAACTGTTTTTCTTGCACAAGTCTGACCAGTTCATTTGTCAGCTGTGCATTTTCTGCCTAAAGTGAAGAAAACCACATTGCATAGCATTATCATACACAATGCAAGCAGGCATGGTTACATATAGATAGATTAACTTAAGGGCAGGGGTGGGGGTGAGGAAATAACGGATAAGCCACAAAATTCCATAGATGTATTTAAGCAAAAGAGCCTGAAATGAGGCTGTTTGAATTCCCTTTTTTCAGATGTCAGTGAGTTGGAAGATCATGCCAATTGCTCACATTAGACACACTCGAGAAGGTAATCAATAGAGAAGAGAGAGTAATAATGCAATTTAATTTAATATAAATAGACTAGGAGAATAAATCTCTCTCTAAACTAAGAGATAAGTCCTTTCCCATTATGTTTCATTCTGTGCTTCTAAAACAGCATGTGTGTAAGTCTCTGACGAGATATGAAAAGTGCAAAACTAAGCTATAAAGGTATGCGTAGAATTACATGTAAAATGCTATAAATAAGCAAGAGGTCATGCAAGACAAGGATAATTTTTTCCTGCTGACATTCTATAGATGTTCTTTTAGCTTTGCAGAAAATGAACTGCACTCCAAGCTTCACACAGCAACTGACATACCTGGATCTGTGGTACCTTAGAACAATGCATTTTGGGGCATCTGTAGCAAACTGGTAAGAGACAAGGACATTGTTGTAATTCCAAATGACTGGAAACAACCTAGATCAAAGCACTTGTGTCAACATGTAAACAACTACATATTCTGGCTTAGTCCAAAGCCTGTTGTCTTCACTGGAGGACTCTCGTTGAATCACATGTTCTGTGACTATCAACACAACTTCTAAATTCCTGTTCCAACATATCAAACACAATTAAAGTTTTCTGGGCATGGTCTCTATTAATTACGTTGATGTCCTGGTCAGGAATAAACAAAAGAAAGCTCATTTTAGTGCAATGCAGAAAAATCTGCACCTATTGCTTGGGGGATAGGAAAAAGGAAACAAAATGTATCTTCAGCAGCCACAGGTTCCAAAATCCCAGTTGTAAGTGACAGAAAATGTTTATATACATATTATATTTCAGATCCCTGCTTACACCAGAGGCAAGTGAATCTGACTGCAATACGTATCAGGAGTTCACAGGTATAGGAAAGTATAGTAATCTCTAAAAAGATACCACACTAGGACAAACTAAGGAAGCAAAAGCCACACTTCAACTTCACTATGTACAATGTAAATCATTCCAATACAAAAGGATTGTTCAGGGATGAAGAAAGTACAAGAGACAGCTGGGGCATAATACAAAAACACTGAAATTATTGTTGTTTTAAAAGGTTTTAGGAAATCAGAAATTAAAATCCTAGTCCAAAGAGATGTCAGGCCATCCTGGGGTCCAACACATCCAGGTACCCTACAAAATCAGCCAAGCTCTGCATGGTCCTGGTTGCTGCAGATGGTACAAAAAAATCAGTGACCACAGAAATGAGGTGGCTTTTGTTCCCAAAGAGCAAGACAACTCTCTGAACTGATGTTTGTGCACAAAAATAGCTCTCAGCACAAGATCAGCCAAAGCCCAGGCTAATCAATAATTTCAGGATGGCAGTATGTAAGGGCACATTGTGCTGGAGAAAGAGTTGATCAATGTTTCATTATACTCTGGCACTCGATATCAGATGCTGCAGGATGCTCCTAGCTGCACGCATTACAGTGTGGTGCTTTTTGCCATAACACAAAACTCTCAGCAAAAAGCCAGGAGGAAACAGGGTCCGTGGGTAACCTACTGGTCTGTCAATGATTCTTGTCTCTGAGATCTCTGAACCCTGTTGCTGTTTCAACTGCGCTAACAGTTGCTTTGTGGCAAACCAACTCCCTAAAAACACACAGTGTCAAATTCTAGTCCTAGTATTCCCCTCTTGTGGATGAGGCAATGAAAGTAATCACAGAATGGTTTGAGTTGGAAGGGATCTTTAGAGGTCATCTAGTCCAAGCCCCCCTGCAATGAGCAGGGACATCTTCAACTAGACCAGGTTGCTCAGAGCCCCATCCAGCCTGGCCTTGAATGTTTCCAGGGATGGAGCATCTATCACCTCTCTGGGCAACCTGGGCCAGTGTCTCACCACCTTCATTGTGAAAAATTTCTTCCTTATAGTCTAAATCTACTCTGTTTTAGTTTAAAACCATTACCCCTTGGTCCTATCACAACAGGCCCTGCCAAAAAGCTTGTTCCCCTCTTTCCTGTAGGCCCCCCTTAAGTACTGAAAGGCTGCAATAAGGTCTCCCTGGAGCCTTCCCTTCTCCAGGCTGAACAACCCCAACTCTCTCATCTTGTCCTCACAGGAGACATGCTCCAGCCCTCTGATCATTTTTGCGGCTTCCACTGGACCTGTTCCAACAGGTCCATGTCTTTCCTGTGCTGAGGGCTCCAGAGCTGGACACAGTACTCCAGGTGGGGTCTCACCAGAGCAGAGTAGGGGGGCAGAATCACCTCCCTCGACCTGCTGGCCACACTGCTTTTGCTGCAGCCCAGGATACAGTTGGCCTTCTGGGCTACGAGCACACATTGTCAGCTCATGCCCAGCTTTTCATACCCCCAAGTCCTTCTCAGCCGGGCCACTTTCAATCCCTTCATCCCCCAGCCGGTATTGATACCAGGGATTGCCTCAACCCAGGCCCAGGACGCTGCACTTGGCCTTGTTGAAACTCATGCCATGGAAATGTCATGACTGATCCTATTGTCTTGCTTCCAATGGGATCAAGACATGAGCTGTAGGAAAAGTAGACTGAAGCAGTAAAAAGTTACCAGCTTTTGTATCTTCTTTGCCTTGACCACACAGGTTCTAGGTTCAGTCTTAATCTCAAGTACCCTAGAAATTCCGTAGCTTTTCCTTCAAAGCTCACCAAGAGACCTGGCTGACCAGCAGGCTGAGTGGAGTTTCTGACAACATACACTGGAAATGAGCACAAGAAAAAACAGCCAAAATAGCTCTAGGGAGTTTTACAAACATCTCTGAGACTATGACCACCCCAGGAGAATTTTACTTTACCCAAGAGCAGAGAGAATCCCAATTCCCAGATGAGATGAAGTAGTGATAATTGACTGGTATCTTGAGCCTCTCTCTAGGATTTCCCCTCATGGAAACTTCTTGGGACACACGTTAAACTCTTCTCTGCGCCGTTTTAGTAAAGTGTCTGGTTCTGATCTGAAACCAGTGCTGCAGGTTTGCTACTGGATCAGACAGTCCAGCTCTGTTTTACCTGACTTTTGTCCAGCTTCACATCCACGGGTCATAAAGATAACACAGAGATGAGGAGAACCTGGACCTGTGGCTGATGGTGCAGGGGACAGCATGGGTTAGCTATACAGCGTGAGCTCATTTTAGCAAGCCAGAGAAACATATGGGTTGCAGTCCTACATAAACTGGTGCCAGTTTCCTGCAGGGAGGGCACAAGCACTTTTCTCCTAGTCACTTCTCTGGCCATTGCTGCATTTAGAGGACATTTCCTTCATTCCCTTAAGGCACTGGCACTGAACGTGTTAATAATCCTTCTCGCCAATCTTCCATTATTATCCCACAGCTTATTAGCTATTTCAGAGCTATGAACTGTGAGGGCTCAGGATCTGAACCATTCCCTGCTCTGCTACCAGTGATACAATCTCCGCAGAGGAGCAAGGGTTGGCTGGAAGTATTACCTCACACCAATCAGCACAAATCGCTGGGGTCATGAGTCCTCAGCATCCTGGAGTCCTGTAGCAAGTCAAAAGGATGCTGAGATCTTGACTGCTCAGTCACCTTTGAAAATAAGTGATGTCTTGGAATGCACAGAGATTTTTTGAAAATGGATTTGATACACATGCAAAGCGTTTTGTGCTATCTACAGCCAGATGCTTCTGGGATTCTGATGGTATTTCCTACCCTTTGTGTCTGTTTGGCTGGATGTCCATGGGTTCACTCTCTGTGTGAGGTATCACCTCGATAAGAGCTATTCATATGATCCTGTTAAATTTTACGTACGATTCATACCTGGATCCTACTATTTTTGCCTTTTTCCTCCTTGGACTTTCTGTAGAAAACAGATACAACACAGTGTTAATACAGACTGAGTAACAAGTTGTTTAGACAGGGAAGGAAACAGAATTTCCCTTCTTGCCCTCTGTCTGTTTACCAGGTTTTTTTCTTTGCTACTACCAATATTTGATGTCTGAAAGAAGCTAATTTCAGCTGCTTTCCTGGGATACTGCAGAAAACAGTAGCAAAGTTTCTGGAGATGACTAAAACTCCTGCAATCACAAAAAGCAGGTGGGCAGCAGCAACAATGATTTTTTTCTTTTTTTTTTTTTTTTTTTTTTTAAGGCTGCCAAATACAAACCTACATGCGGAGCACGGAACGCTCTGGAGACACGGGGGCTCTACCGTTCAAATGGGGTTGGCACGCAGAGGTGCCGTCTGTCACAGGCAGCGCGGCCGGCGGGCGACACCCCGCGGTGACCGGGAGGCTGAGAGCAGCGCTGGGTTAATTCACGGGGAAATACTCAATGAGCTTTCATTAGCCATCAAAGCCGTGGTACTAACTTAAGATCTTACAGCTCACTAATACTGGCATGGCATCAGCGAGCTACACAAAGCAATCACCTGTGAGCACAGAGCACGTTGTACAGAGAATCCCACTCCATCCACCATCCAGCCAGCATGACTCTTGCTCTCTCACTCCACAGTGCCTCCTTATCTCCCTCCCTCTCACAATTTCTCTGAGCACTACTCATATTATGGGAAGAAGAGTTGCCCAACTCGGAAGTTAAAACAATTAAGAACGTCAAATTGCCCCATCATATTAAAAAAGTAGACTCTGATTTACTGGAACCCATTCTCTGCCAGGCCAACAAATGACCTGACTCATCAAGCACCCATCCAGGCCAAGAATATTTAACAATATTTATTTCTTTCCTTCCCCTTCTCCCATTACAGAAGACTTGGAGAAAACTCCGCACTTTTATGGCTGTTTGACAACTACAGGTAACTGATCTGGGGCCATTACCCTGGAATTAAGAATTTTTAAGCCAGTCCCTGACTTTGTACACCTTAAGGTTTGCCCTGCATCAAGTTGGTTGTATTCAGGATGTTAAATTCTGTCAGCTGAATGCAGCTGATCTCTCCCTTTACTGATGAACAAAACCAACCCCATGTTCAATATTTTCACTAAATTCAATGGAATTATCTAAGTTCAAGTCTCCTTTCTATGCACTTTTACCATCTCAGAAAGTGTTGGTCTCAAACAGCCACTAACATAGCCAGATACTAATATATCAGAGATCTGTTGTGTCTCTAGTAAACTTCTTAGGGCTTCCCTGAAACAGTAATCCTGCCCCAGACAAACCTGATCAAATTTTCCAGACCAGAACAACTACTAGCAAGTCCAGGAAAATCACCATGTAACAAGACTGGGCAGAGCAGGACAAGGGCCAAGAGGAATGAAGGACTTCAGGCAATTGTGGGTAGCTGCCAAAGCAAGAGGGAGAGGGGCTGTGGAGCCTGGGGAAGAGAGAAACCCTGCTTAAATTCACACGGAGCTCTCATCTGACAGTGAAAACTGTTCCATTCACTCCATGAAACAGTGATAATGTGTTGTCAGACCCAGGGGACAAAAGCACTTGTGCTTGTTTAGCTGAAGACAGAGAGGTGTGGGCACTACCACAAAATGCATAACTAGTAATGACAAGGGAACAGGACAGAAGGCAAAGGAAGCTGGAATGCAGGCTGTGTTTGAATTGGGTTAGCTCAAAGCCTGTAACTATGTTAAGGAAAAGCCACATTGAAAATTCAACTGAATCCCTAAAATAAAAGTTAAGAACTGCTGGGGTCTAACTCCAATTGCTGAACTTCAAAGCAAGGAGATTTCCATCTTGTTTTAAGTGAAAAGTTCAATAGACTCAATCCAGCCACTTCCATAAACCAAGCAGTATCTTAACCCATCTCAGAGTGATGGATAAAGCCGGCTTCTAATGGTTCGTTGTCCAGAGATCAACTGTCTCCAATCCTTGAACTCACAGCAAACGCTCAATCCTGCATTGGAGCCCACAACCAAAGAAGTTCAGACAGTAAATCAAAAGGAGAAAGTTTAATGACATCTTCTGTTTTTATCAGCCAGAAGTTCAGCAAAATTTCTTCAGTGACATTTGAAAGTGAGATCTTTCTCATCCCATCAGGGGCTGCAGAAAACTGAAAAAGCAGGTAATTCCCTGGACACAGAGGCCTATGTCACCACCTGAGCAGGAAAAGCCCGGCTCCTTTTAGGGTCCGAACACTACATCTGCAAGGCAAGGAGTCTAACCTTGCCCCCGCTTACACCCCGTGTACATCTCCCAGGGAGGCATCAGGGAACCAGGAAAACCCACTGGTGAGAGACACACCCCATTTTCAGGGACTTCTTACCAAAGGAGGGAGCTTTTCTTCTCCTGTACTATATATCCTTGGCAGGACTGGCCTGTCAGGAAGTATTTTGACTTCAGGGTGGTTAGGTTTATGCCACATATATCTCAGTGGTCACTCGGCTGGCAAAGGATGGCAGATCCCTGGCTACAAATTTCTGTAATGCACCTGGGCTCAAGACGCAATGTCCAATAGAGGCAGGCTGGCTCACAGAGCCACTCCACGCCACTCACCTCGAGTGCAAGATGAGCACGTGCAGGTGGGATTCAGCCAGAAGCAAGTCATCTCTGTCAAGACATTCACTGTAACATTTATGCCTGCAGAGGTTGTTCCAGCCCTCTGCCACTCTGTTCCTCTACCTCATGGACCTCCTCTGCACCCAAGCACAAATAATCTGCTCAGTGTCACTGTGAGTTGACAGGACTGGGCAGCTGAGCAAATGTTGCTGCTACCATCTCACAGCCCTGTGTGGGAATCTGTCAGCATCAGTACCATCAGGTTTGGAGAAGCACTATTTCTGTGTTGGCTTGCTTCCCTGCCAAACATTGTTCCAATTCAGAGGAGTGGGTATGTTGTTGATGGGGGAATATAGTTGGATTCTCTGTTAAAATGCCTTTCTGTGCAGGAATTCATTCACCTTACCAATCTTGCAGAATGAAGTAGCCTCTGCAACTCTTGCACTCATCAGCTGGCTCTAATAAAGGAAGTAAGCTTTGAGAACTTAAGCCCTTAATCATGGGGAACCCAAATGGCTTTTCAGGAAAAGCCATTTTCCTGTCTATTTCGACAGAAAGTCTTCACATAACTGAAGTGACACATCTGTTTGATGGATGCTGCCACAACACTCAGCCTTTTCACACTGAAGATTGATGGCTCCTACAAATAGGTAAATGTCATTCACCAAGAATTGCGATCCCAGCTTCAACAGAATAAACAGAACTTTCCTGCATCTACTAACTGCTGAAGCATTTCCTGGGCAAAACAGACTCCATCAGTGCCAAAGAGAGAAGGTCACTGCACAAAGAGAATCTCAGAGCAGCAGTGGGTGCTAACAGTAGCCAGCTTTGCTCACAGAGGTAAAACGACACCTCCTGGAGATTAATTCCCCTTAATACTCCCAGGTCTGGGGTGAGTTTTAATTCAGAAGAATGGAGCAATGTTTACAAAACCATCACAGCATTGGAATTAACAGGGTTTCTCCTACACACAGCAGATTTGCAGATTCAGAACCATAATCAGTGTCTTACTTGGAGAGAGTTCTGAAACGGGCAGGCTATTTTTCTTAGTGCCTGCCCTTCTGCTATCTGCCCCTCGTGTCTCAGCACTACTTCTGCATTCATCAGCAAGGCCAGTTAAAAATCGCCTGAACTGCTGTTTGACCAAGTGCTTATCTGCACAACTGCACAGCCCATACCATCAGTTAGGGAAAAACAATTTCCCCTGGCTACTAGAGACAGCCTAATTACCTAATCTGACAGGTTATTAATGGTTCGAGTCAACAAAAAGTATAATGGATGCTGATAAGCACAAGCTGCCTGGACATTTGGCACGTACAACCCAGCTAGAAATCACTGCTGTGAAAAGCTGTCACTGGCCACAGGACTAAATTGTCTGATCTCTCAGGGTTTCATTTAACAGGTCTATCAACATGATAAAGAGACAAACTAGCAAGTTTAGTCCATTAATGAGGACTGTGAAACAGCCTAACAGGATAAAAGATATTTATGTTGCAGGTTAATGTAAAAATAAATCTCTACTTCATATGTCTATAATTACAACACCCTCCTCTTTTACAGGGCTACTCTGGGGACAAAAATCATGTTACTGTCCGTACTAGGAAGAAGAGCAGTACACAGAAGGGTTCATGAGAAAATAGGCTGCAAGAGTCAAGACAGAGCCATTTTTTAAAGCATTGTCAGCCCTCCCGTAACTCACCATGAGTGCTGCACTATTTCATGGGTCTGTTTTAAAGACCCAATTACTAGAATCACATGATCTCATCAGAATCTCAGGTTTTCATTTTAAAGAGGAAATACAGACGTATCCCTTGCAGTTACTGAGAGCAGTGCACGTATATGCATCCTGAACAGCTCCAAGCCAGAAAGCATACAAAAAGGAACTCATGCTATCAGTTATTCATTGTAATCTCAGGGTTTTCTGGGCCACTCTCATAACCATTTGGCACCTTTCTCCTGAGGTATAAATGGCTAGACTAGCAGCATTGAGGCCGTTTAAGGATGAAGAGAAAGAAATAGATTTGTCCCATAGGCTTCAACTTCCAGTTAACACATTTCAACACTGACCATTGCTGGAACAACTGCACCACAGTAGCTTGCACCTCCAGCACCCCCGAGACAGGTTTTTCACAGAAAACAATTTAACTTTAATCTGGTTCATTGGCTTTTTATTTTTCTTTTTAAATTAAGTAGAACATTTTTCATTGTGTTTTGCTGCTCCAATTCCCTATGAGATCTTTAATCCACCACCTCTGCATGTAGTCCACTTCTCAGCATAAGCATCCATCCTCTATTGCTCATGCAGTGAAAGGGCTTAAGGAAGCTACCTGAGCAATCAATGTTAGATCTTATACATGTTTTGAGGCATGTCCCATCATTAAGCAAAACTTTACACCACTGAAATATTTATCTCAGTATCTCTGCAGACCCCCAGCAACATGACAGCAACTCCTTGGAAAAATATGAGAGGAGACACATACATGCTTAAGTGCACCCTGGATAACATGTTTGACTGACACATAACATGAATATATTTCAGATCAGGATGTTTCACATTTACAACAGGTTGTACTCCCCGAACATAAAAGTCCTGGTGGCTCACTCAATGCTTGTATTGCTTAGAGCACTTTAGGCCTTAAAACCCAGTTTCTAATCCAGATAAAGCAACTATTGATTTCCTTGGATTTTTTTTTTCTATGCCAGAAGTGAAACTACAGATATCTACATACTCATTCTGCAGCAAACTCACATTCTTTAAACCACAGCAAAGGGAAATGCAAAGGAGTTTTGATTGGAACTGCTAAGAGAACCACATCAAAATCAGAGTGTTTCATTAATGTCAAAATCATTCACCACCTTATCAAAATCCTGATACATCAAGCCTGCACCAATGGTTCATATTGTCCTCAAGACTGTTGGTGATATTGGAGGTTGCAGACATTAAATGGATATAATTACAGCCAAAAAAGAGGGCAAGTCATGATATAATCTGTAGGGTGTTACTAGCCTGGGATACTACTGTTTAGGCAGTGGCAAAAAGTGGCTTCCCTGTTCTAGTATCAGGCAAAACAAGATGCCTCCCTGAGATCGCTCCATAGGAAGTTTGGAACTCAGAAGGTTGGAGAACAGTCCACTGCTGCCAAGCAGGTCCATCTGCCCAAAACACTTCCCCAACAGACAGCTGTTCTGCTCAAAATATGTTTTCACACCCTAGGCCACATATTTTGAATACTGCAAAGGAGGCACCTGACATTAAGGGAATTCCCCTACCAAACAGGGCTGCAGATTTTTTTAATTAGGTGAAAAAAATCAGGCAGCAATACCACCATTGCTTAACACTTAAACTATTATTGGGCCAAAAAGGCAGTAAGTCTATTGTGTTTGGTTCTGTATAAATGAGTTAGACCCATCTCTCTTTTGTTATAACTGGGTAGTACAAGTCATCAGCTGTACCCACTACATAACTGCTCACCTGTCTGATGTTCCTCGCTTGCCTCTCAGTATCTTCATGATTATGCTTTGTACCAGTTCATCACTGCAGAGTATCTGGGGGTCCTGAAGACTGTGGACACTCCCACATGTATGCGTGCATGCAATAATGCTGCAACCCATTGCAAAGACATGAAGCTTCCTATGCAGCACTAGCAAAGTCCCCTTCAAACCAGGCTCCTGGCTCCATAGATGACACTGCATACTGCTCCACTATAAAGACCAAAAAAAACCCAAAAAAAAGTCAATTCCTCTGTCAGAGCATAAGCATTTCCAGAAAAAAAGCATTATCAAAAATGGTATTACAAAGTCCACGAAAACACAGCATCTCTACACAGCAAACAGTAACCTGCAGTAATCTTGGGTCTTGTTCTCTATTGCTATTCCTTTTCTCATTTCTAGACTAATAATGCACATAATTTCCACTATGGGATAAGGATCTTCAAAATTCTATCTAAATATTTTGTACACGCTAAGGTCAAGAAAGCTAACAGGGCACAAAATGAATACATTTTCTACTGTTGAGTTACAAACCTACAAAAGACTCAAGAACATATAAAGGAAAAAATATACCAAGTGGTGTGAAGATCTGCAGGAGGTGGCATAAAAACTTTAACCAACCCTAAACTGTTCTTTCATGTGCATATGTAAAAGTTGATAAACGGAGCATTTATGTAACTGAATTTCACCATTCTGCATTCCCTGGTTGTTTGAAAGCTACAATACAGTACAGCATTCAGCCTCATCTTAAAAAGCTATTTGCTTCAGGGCTGTCTTCTCAGCTCAGAAAACCTTTTACTTTCATGGCATTTGAGATAATGTCAAAACTCTCATTTAATTCTGTCACAAGATGCTAGGGAAAACATAGACACGCAGCTTTCCTCAGGGTTATGGGCAGGTTTTGCCCAAACTTTTTTCACATTTCTACATCTACCACAAGAGGGAGCAAAGAGTTCACCTTCCTTAAATTCTCGAATCCGAGGAAGAGGTATAGATAAGCAGCTCGATTATGTCATTACCTAGGACCAAATTCAGGCGAGGAGTTACAATGCTTTTATACAGCACACAGGTCCTCAGACAATTAAAAGGGCCAGTCTCTTGCTTTGAGAAAGGTGTTGTCTCACATCCACAC
>NC_133580.1:10088661-10180364 GCF_964106895.1 Numenius arquata
TCTGGCCAGCCGCCACAGAGAGCAGGGAGCGTTTCCACCCACTGCAGAAGATGGACACCACCAGAAGCCTCAGCCGGGGCAGCCAGGGCCCGGGGAGCTGGGGTAGGACTGCGGGCAGGCTGTCCGTCGGCTTTGGCAGTACCCGGAGGAAGGAGCTGAAGGAAATCCTCCTGCAGAGCAATAGCCCCGGCACCACCAAGCGCTTTTCCACCGTTCAGAAGACATCTAACAGCAGCAGTGTCCTTGCAGGGCCGCAACAAGAGCAGAAGCCTGAGCAGAGCCCTGAGGTGCTGTCCCTTGCCCTTGATCCCCTGGAGCATGAGTGGCTGCTGACGGTGGCCCAGGGCGACGCAGACAACATTGTCAGGCTGCTGGACCTGGACCCCAGCCTGCTGACCAGGAAAGACTTTGTGACTGGCTTCACCGCTCTCCATTGGCTTGCCAAGCACGGCCACCATGAGCGCTTCATCCAGGTTATCTCCCATGCCCAGAAGAAGGGCTATCCTGTCAACGTGAACATCCCCACAGCCAGCGGCGGGCTCACCCCCTTGCACCTGGCCGCCCTGCAGGGACACGAGCTGCTCATCAAAGTGCTGGTGGGAGCCTATGGGGCAGACACCAGCTGCAGGGACCACAACGGGCGCAAGGCTTGGCAGTACCTGAGGGCAGACACCTCCAGGGAGCTGAAGGAGCTGGCGGGGGCCTTGGAGGAGGACTTGGTCCAGCTGTGCTCTCACAACACCAACAACAACTGTAAGTCATCCAGAGAGGCCAGGGCAGGGCGGGACTGCGTGGACTCTGGGGCTGAGGGGAAAGCCCAACGCTCCTGGAGCCTGTCGACCCTCCGAGGCTTTGTCAGACAGGCATTCAATTTCTTCCAAGAGCGCTGAAGCTCCCCTGGCCCATTTGCCTGCAAACCCAAGCTGAATAGCAGCCAGACAAGCCTGAAGGGAGCTGGGAACTTGGCGAGGGCCAGCACTCAAAATCCTGGCCAAGTGGGGATTAACCCCCTGCATGGAGGCACCACAGCCACCCCAGGTCTCATGTGGTCTTTTGGGGCTGTGCTGGTGTGAGTGTGTGGGCAACCACGGCCATCGGGAGCACTGCTTGGGGACAGCCCTTCCAAAAACCCACACAGCCCCGGAGGAGTTTTTGCCCCCTGCTGATGGGGACTCCTTGCCACAGCCCAGCAGAGCCCCATGGCAGGGGCTCAAGCGCTGGCCCTGCTGCAGGGAGCTGCTTCTCCGACACCTCATGTGCCCATGGGGGAAAGCAGACCCACCACAGGAGGTGGTGTACCATGCTGGGGGGTCAGGGGTGGACATTTGGGCTGCCTATCCCAGACTATCGGCGTGTGACTGCAGTTGGTTAAGCAGCAACCCAGTGAGTTGGTTCTTCCACCTGTTAAACAAGGACATCGGCACTGCCCTGGCTCCCAGCAAGGCTGTGAGGGTGGACTGGTCATGGTGCCTTAGGTGCCTGGATAGAGACACTGGCAGAATATAATGAAATATTTCACAACCATACTCCTGAGATGCCAGAGGCCTGGCAATGGGCTGACGATGGAGAAGCAACTATGGCTTCAGAAATAACACCCCCAATGCTTTTTTATGTACGCTTCTCTGCTGGCAGGGAGAGCGGGTACAGACAAGCAGACCATGCCACCGAGCTGCAAATGCTTTCCAGCCCCCTGTGAGACCCCAGGGTCTCTGCTGCATGTGCCTCCTCTGGGTTCCTGTTTTTTTATGACAGATAAAGCCGTTTCTCAGTAGAGCAAGAGCTGGAATGCCTGGTTTACCACAGGCGGCTGGGCCCAGAGAAGTCTTTCAAAGTGCAAGACAAGTCCCCCTGGCAGCCCTTCCCTAGGGACCCCCCGTCCAGGGGAGCCTGAGAGACTCAGCCCCACTGGGGATGGAGGAGGCAGGAGGGACACTGGGTGGCATGTGATGGCTCCTGCAGGGGCTGGAGTCCAGCTGCAGTGCTGGAAAGATGATTCATTGCTCAAAACCATGGAAAAGGTAGACTGTGAGATTATCTTTCTTGCTATTGAGATCATGCTCAAAAATGAAACTCTTGAGAAACATCCCTACAGCAGCATAATAATCCCACATGTATGTACTGGTAACTGAATTAAAAGGGCAAAGCCTCTGCTCGCCTGCTTGTGTTTTGTTCACCAAATGGAGCTCTGCCCAGCTGATTTCAACTTGCTTTTCACATTCTCAAAGGCCAGGGCTGCTTCAAAACATCTTCAGAAAAACAAGGGCCCCTTCCTCTTTTTCATCAGCATGAGACCATTTCTGCACCCTTAAATAGCAGTCCCATTTGAGAAGTGACTCAGAGAGTAACCGGGGAGTTTCTGTTCCCGATTGCAGAGCAGCAGCCCTTGCGGAGACACCTCATGTCAGAGAGGGGTTGTGGTTTCTTTCCAGCTGCCTTTCTGGGGGTCTGCAGAGGTGACCGAGGGACTTGAGATGATCTCTGGCCCAGCTGCATGGGTGAATTCGCACCTTGATGCAGAAAGAGAACTTCCTCGGGGCAACTTCAGCCTTTGGGTTTCACAGACCCTGAGCAAACCCCATTTATATTCAGATTGTGCTCTGAGATGCTGCTCAGACACAGGGATAACCCAGTCTGCAGTGGACGATACGTGGAAGAGCAGCCTCCAGATGAGTGGATAGTCCAGGTGACTGGGTGGACAGATAGATATGTCTGAACATTGTTTTAATGACTTGAGGTCAGCAGCAGGGACACACAAAACACACAGAATGGATTTAATGCCTGATCTACACTGTTTTTGTAATGCTTTAACTCTAATAAATTAAATACTATGGCAACATAGCTCCTTCCAGAACTTCTTTGGCCACATGCAGGCCACAGGACAGCTGGCTGGCTTCTAACAAGTCTGGTCACACCAGCACAAACTCCATGAAAAGCACTGAGGTCAAAAAAAAAACCCACTTGCCATCTTTAGTTCTGGTAACCAAAGAGCTGCTGATGAAAGGTGGGTGCATGTCAGATGAAATACTTTTTGACCTGTTAGTCCTCTGTCACCCTCTGGCAGCAGCCTGCTGTTGGGAAAAGGGGGCGGGCCGGCTCTTACATCCTCCTCTGAGTAAGGCACAGAGTAAACAGCGGAGTTAGTGAGAATGCCGTTGAAGGAGCTGTTTCCTTGGCATTTGTACCTTAGTCACGCTCCACCAGGAAACCCGGACTTCAATGTTCCATTCGAAAGCAAAATTTAATTGGCAAATGCCACACTTAGGACTAAATGATTTTTAGTACTTGCCTTGACAGCTAACCAAAACCCCCTAAAGGCAGCTTTCCCCCCACCGCTTGGTCGTGGGTTTGGAGCTGTATCCTGCTCTGAGGCATATTAGGCAGGCACTTGAGAGGAAGCAAAACCAGAGCCCTGCTTCTCTGGGTGGTGTTACAACATACTCATCAACACCACCCCCAGCCCTGCAAGGGTTCCTCTCCACAGAGCAAAAAAAAGGATCCTCTTCACATCGCAGTACCCTTTTTGCTGCTGTATGTTGTGTTTGCCCCAGACACCACGCCACTGCCAGCCCCCCACCCCTCTGGCTCCCGCAGTTTATTTTCATACCGACAGAGGGGCAGTCAGTTTGGAAATACAGACGCATCTCAAAATGTTCCTCAAGTATACAACCAGCTCTAACTTTGCTTCTCACTCAGAAAACAAAAGCCTATTCACCGAAATTAATGGACTAGAATATCCAAATTGTTTAATTTTTTTTTTCTTTAACCGATCTGTTGATGTCTCAGTTATTGGGTGTTAGGCCAGTTCTATGGAGATCCTGGATCCCCTCCGCAACTCCCACAGGGAAGGAAAGGGCAGAGAGCTGCCACAGGAACAACAGAATTCATTCAAACCCAGAGATATTTGTGTTGGTTAATGTTCTGCAGAAGATTGATTTTAACCCAATTTTAATTTGTACTAAATTTACTCCATGTTATCCCTTAATGACCAATTTGAAAAGCAGATTCAGTCAAATAGGGAAAAATAATATAAGGGGTTATTTTCCAAAGCAGCTCCTTTGTAGAAGCTGCTTCCATCTAATAAAAATAGTCTCCCTATTACAGCCATTACTGTGCTATCTAATAAATTGTAATAAATAGTTCAATCTATTGCTCAGGAAAGCTTTCCCACAAATGCCACGGAGAAAACTGTCTCTCTTCATTCTTAAGTCCATAAAATTACTTTTTTCCTCCTCAGCCAGGTCCTCATCAACACAATTAAGGAGGAACCCTGCAGGCAGCTTTTCCTGCCAGCAGCGGTGATGGGGAGAGGCAGGGGGTGGTTTGCAGAGCTCCAAGGCCAATCTTCCCTCCTTAGCAGTGCTGTTACTCCCTAAACACTTGCTTCAAAGAAAAGAGCACAGAAGACATTTTAAAAAACATTGGGGTAAAAGTGTTTGCAGCACGTGGGCCTCTGTTGAAACATCTCTGGCAATGCTGCTTGCTGCCTTCCTGTTGCAGTGACTTACTGCTTCCCCCCGCTAACGAAGTAGAAGCTAGAGTCTTACAAGACAGGAAAAGATGCTAGAAGATACCTCTGAAGTGTCCTGAAGTTGGTAAAAATCCCAGCCTTGCTCTCCTGTGCTCACAGAAACCTCCAGCACACCTCAGGAGAGAGGGACTGCCATGAGCTCCGAGAGGTGTGTATTTGTTATGCGTTGACGCGTGCTTGGCATATGCTGCTGCCCAGCACGATTTGCTACAAATTGTAACGTGAAGGAGATAAATCTATTTACCTTCAACATGAAAAGCAGCAACACAGAAGGTGTGGCAGCCTAAAGCTTCCTCAGGAAGCTGCCACCCAGGAACTGAGCCACCACAGCAGGCGGAAGCGACAACAGCACCTTCGCAGCCTGAAGCCTCAGGATGGGCTTTGCCCCAGCCACATCCGAGAACGGGCCGGCACCTTCAGTTATTTCCCGCTGACCACCAGGTCTGCACGGGTGAAGGGAAAGGAGCAGCAGCCACGCAGGACTCGGTGCTGAGCCACAGCCTCCTCCACATCCCTGCAGTAAATTGGTGATGTTCCACATGCCCCAGTGGAGGACGCCAGCGTCGGGGAGCTGGAGTGTGGACTACTCCGAGAAGTTTCATCTCTTCTTTCTTCTCTGCCCTTTTTGAAACAGCTGCTAACTCTTCCTTCGAGCAACATCTTGAGTTACTACCTTTCTGCTGAGAATGTTTTAAATTAAGCTGCACCTGTTGCTGGCATCAAGCCTGACTTGATCAAGCCAACACACAGCTCCAAACAACTCAGGAAAAGATTACTGCATATTCCAGGGAACATGCAGGTACTATGTACTACTATGAGAGTATTGCATTTTGTAGGAGATAAATCTATCCACTGCCCTTGCTGTATTCTTCCTTTTCCTCCTCCTTTTCTACCTCCCAAGTGAAACTTTCATCTGACGATTCCACCGCACCCGCACCCCAGCCAGGATCTTCACCCCAGGCTCCAAGGGCTCCCTGCCCCACATCCTACCCGGGAGCAGCTCCCGCTGATGCAGGCGCAGGGCCCACACCCAACTTTAACAAATTCTGACACTGCTGCTTATTTTTCTTAGTAGCATTTCATAAATCCACCAGAAATGTAATCCAGAGTCTTCCCCGGGGTTAAGCAGTAAGAGGCTGACAATCCAGAGTTACTGTAGCCATAAGGGTCTACAGATCATTAAGTGAAGTCTGCCTTTTTCAAACCTATCTCTTTTTTGCTCTCGCAGGCTTACAGTAAGTGAAATGGAAGACACAACCTATTCTGTCTGAAAAGAGCTGACAAGGTTTCTCACACTAAGTGAGATTATATTCCAGTAATGTTAGCTTTTGCTCTCTATTACTATCCCACCATATATACATACAAAATAATTTCAACCAAGTCATTCAGGTCCATATTTATTAGTAAGCCTGTACACTGTCAATACTCATGATGGTGCCTGAAAGAAAGAACACTAATAGAACACAGTCTTCATGTTTCAGATGCAAATTAGTTCAAGATTTTCCCAGTTAACATCAATAACCCAGACCAGCTTATAAAAAAAAAAATCCACAACCAAAACACTGGGGACTGCAGTCCAGCGCTACAGAAGGAATCACTTGGGGGTCGCCGAACAGCGTATGGGGTGTATCAATCTGACGCAGAAAGACAAGTGTTATTAGAGTTCCCAGGAGACAGTCTCTCTTACAAGCCCAGTTTGGTCCTTCTCCAGTGTCTCCTTTTGGAGTTGTACCTAAGACAAAAGCAGTGTAAATTAGCAAAGTGCACACACACATTTGAAGATCCAGGCGGACTGAAACCACCTTGTATTAGCTCAACAGTAAAGGACTGAAACCTTTCTTATGTGCTATAGTGGCAACCTGCCAACAATAATTAGCTATGTACTTATTTTTTTAAGCTTTCTTCATTCACTAACCAACTAGCACATTACTGCAACAGAATCTAAACCTCGAAGCGATAAAGATGCCTGCAGAAATGTGTCAGCACTGGCATGTGAATATCCTACCTCCTCTTTGGGAGACAAGACCTGTGATCTTGTATTGATTGTCCAATGACAACTACCTCTTGAATGTAGTTCAGGGTCTAAGACAAAAAGTATAATTTTTGTTCAAAATACAAAAGCAGAGCAGTGTATGGAAAAGGCCCTCTTCCAGGAGAATATATTAATTTATGAGTACGTACTTGTACATGTTAAGAACAAACGGTTTCAGCACCCATATAGCTGAAACCAAAGACAGCATTAACAGAGTTACTCTCAGCAGGGAAATGGCAGTACTCCCACAGAATGAAGCACTGTAATTGCAGCCTGCTTTACCACAGTTTGGATAAAACTCAGGACCGAGGTACTGAAGTGCCACAAGACAAAAGTTCATTATTTTGCCCCATGATAAAGTATTCCAAAGTACTGCAATTTAGCTAAAACAGAACCCCGTTGTAAGCTGGTATCTGGAAGACAAGAATACAGACTGGGGAACACACCACTGATTTTTCCTAGAAAGATTTAAGTTAGAAAGTAACAGGAACAGAGCCTGGCAACCGTGCTGTTTCTCTGCCTGAGCCAGCCACTGCTACTATCACTCTCAGCACTACTTAGGACAAAAAATCATCTGGGATAAAGAATCCTGTTCCCTTAAATAGTCTAGAGACGGGAGCATATGAGGTAAAAAGCTAACTGCACAGCGCGAGTGACCAAACTATATTGGTTGAAGGTTTTAAAACAGGGCTCAGAAATGCATTGCCTTCTGTACGCCTCAACGCCTCACACTTACCTAGTATTCTACAGTATTGCATTTTCCTAAATGTAACGCTTGAAAACAAACACTACAGGCAAACAAAAAGGAACTGCTGCAAATTAATTCTGCAGTGACATGCCAAGGATCTTATACTATCGATTTTACCTCCCATACACCCAACGAGCCCTTTGTTCCCTTACACACCACCTTCTGTGTCTCAGAACACCCACGCTCTGCAAGATGCTGTTCCTTGAAAACGCAGGAACACAGAGGTGCAGCTCGGAGAGAGGGCGAAGGTGCTGGGAAGGGGAACGTCTGAAGCAGAGATAATACCAGAATACAAACTCTGCAATCAATTACCCACACGTACAGTTAACACTTTCACTTTACACGTATCATCGCTGGACACCCGTGGATAGCTGCAGAGCACCGGAATGGACTGAACTGCTACAGAAGGCAACAGCATGGGAGCCCCACGCCGCCTCGAGAAAAGGCAAGGGGCCGACGGTATCCGGTGGAGCTGGTATCTGTGCTCGTACGGCGGTCGCGACCACAAAACTGCAATTTTCTTGCATAAACGCTTTTACACAATCAGCTCCCGACTCCACCGCCTTAGGCCGCAGCTCCTCACAGGCCGGCCGCCGGTCTCCTTACCTGATCTTATTGCCCGTCTTCATGCGAATCCACTGCGGGATGGGCCGGTTCTGCTTCTGCTTCTTAGCCAGGAACCGCTTAATCTTGAACGTCTTGTGGGACGACTGAAAGAGAGAGCAGCCGTTAGTGCCGCGGGGCGGGCCCAGTCCAGCCGTACCGCGGGAGCTCAGCACAGCGAGGCACCGGCACCGCGGTGAGGCGGCGGGTGGGCCGCAAGGCCTCGGCGAGCTGGGAAACGCGAAAGCCGCACCCGGAGCCCTCCCGCCCCGCGGGGCCTGCCCGCCGGGAATCCCAAGCCATCCCGCGGCGGGGAGAGGGCTCGGGGTGTCGCGGCACGGCGGCGGATGGCGGCCGATGGTCTCACCATGGCGCTGAGCTGCCCGGCGTCCCGGCGATGGCGGCGGCGGAAGAGGCGGAAAGGGCGGGAGGGAGCGGCCAGCGAGGCGGGGACGGCGCAGGCTCCGCGGTCACGGCACCCCCTGGCGGCCCGGCGCAGACGGAGCTCAGTGAGGGAGGACGGCAGCACGAGTTTCTGCGAGTTTATTTGTTTTAGTACAAAATAGCTATGGCTAAAGTTCGCTAGCTTAGGAGGAGCTGCTATTGGTGAAGTCTCTTTCCGGGCTGCAAAACAATACTTCAGATGATGAGGGAAGAGGAAGCAGGACCAAGAGGGCAGGAGTTAGGAAACATTTCAGACTCTAGAGAAGGGAGAATACTGGAAAAGAACAGGATGCTCAAACCAGCTACATTTGATTAAAAATAAGCATTTCAACGTAGGTAGACTTTACATGAGAATTTTTCAAGAAATATCCAATATTAAGCCAGCTTATTCATACACTCCAACTCAGTTACTTTATCCGAGAACCACTGGAGAGGAAGGTCTCTCCCTCCCTGACACCACCACTGTAAGGCCAGACGTTCTCCTCTTCACGTGCCAGAGGGCTCCTGTGCACCAGCACCTCAACAGCCCCCGCCTGCGTACCTGTCTCCATGCCAGACTGACACAGTTTAGCTACCTTTGCCTCAGGAGGGAGCACCACACCACACAGCAACGCCTGCGTTAACTCCGGCCAACTTCAAGCCCACTCTGCTGAAGCGTGTCACAGACTGGCTCTGATCACCTCACAGTAAAGCTCTGGCTCTAGATCCAGGTGTCATCTCCTCCTGACCGCATGACTCATTTATTATCATACTTAAGGCCATAAAGTCTTTCTACTTTGCAAAGATTCTCTTCTCTGTTGTAGTTAGATGCTGGGAAAATAAATTCAAATAACTGAAAATACAATGAGAAAACATTTCAAATTCCGAATCTACAACTGAGGTTCTTTAACCAGAAACATCCAACAGCACAATGCCCCCTTTTCTTCCTGTGTTCCTTCTTCACTTCGAAGGCACTTCTGGATTGCGTAGTACATGCTCTTTGGCTGCACAGACAGTCAGAACACATAAGGCTTGCATGCTAGTCACTCCTCCTCCTTCGCATTACTGGTCTCACTCTCTGGCTTCTTGTCCGGCCCCTGATCTGCGGGCTTCCCAGCACTCTCTTCATACTGACACAGTCTGCTTCGGCTTCGGGCTCCTGGCTGGTACAGCTGCATTGCTGGGCGATCCTGAAATAAATCAAGACTATTTAGACTCTTTCATAGCCCCATGCTATCATGGTTATTATGGCATCAGTGTAATTAGAAATGGCTCAAATTCAAACTTTTCAAGGTCTTCTAAGTGAAATTATTCCACCGTGGTGGCAAACGTAACTTCAACTGTCTCAAATCAAGGTTGTCTCTGTTGTAAGGCAACATCCCTGTTCAAGCCACAAAGAACATTGCACATAGCTGAGGTTATTCGTAAAGAGTTTCCTCTTGAGACGAGTTCAGCTCACCCTCTCAGAATACAAGCCAATTTCAAAGCTTCTTCAAAAACCTGAGTTTCATTTGAACCTGATAATGCCTTAAGTGACACAGAAAATTTGCATACTGATGCTGCAAAAACAGATTTGCAGAGTATATAAAACTAAAGACATCATTTCTTCAGTCTGCAGGACCTCTTCTGTCACATTCTGCATGCATCAGTCTCATCCCTGTTTTGGAGGGACTGTTCAATCCCACTCCCACTTCAAGATGTATTTTCAGGCATGTATACCATCAGCAGAGATACACGTACATTACTGCTGCTCTACTGACACCTTAAAGATACAGCCTATGGCATAAGTCAGCAAACAAAAAGGGATCAGAGTCTTTACAATTTAGCCCATGCTACCTTAATTCCTATACAGTGACAAGAAATATCACAAGCAGCTTAGCAAATTTAGTGGACAAGTGGGCAAATTCTCCAGCAATGGCAGAGTTTGTCACTAGAACAGGGAGAAGTTTCAACAGAGAAACCACATGGTTCTTTCCTTGAAGCGCTTTTGTCCTAAAACCCACAAACTGGTCCCTATGAATCAACACATGAATTTAAAGAAATCCAGCACCTTGTTTCTGATACGATCCCTCTTAATTGTATCCTCTTTTTTATCATCTTTGGTTACTTTCTCAGATTTGTCCGTGTTGCTGGTAAAGTCTGTAAGATCACTTTTCTTTCCCTTTTCTCTGAGTAAGTCTCTCTCCTTTTTCACCTCTTCCTCTTTTCTTCTAAAAACCTTCTCTTTCTCAAAGCGCTCTTTCTGCCTCCGACGCTCCTCTTCTTGGCGTCTCAGTTTCTCCCTCTGTGCTCTCTCATATTCTCTGTCTCTTTCAAAATCTCTATCTCGGTCCCTGTAGTCCTTTACACACTCATCTTCTGATCTGTATGAAAACAAAACTGAAAATGAAGCTCAAAAGATTCATCAAATAGAGCTGGGAGATCAATGTAATACTGGTGTAAATGTGCAATACGAAGACGACAGAGTGGTAGGTTCTAGGGAGCTTTTGGGAAGCTGTAATAACCTGAGTCATGCATGATAACCAGAGATGACGCTGACTGCTAGCGTTTCCTAGCCTTCTACTCACATCGCTGGCCGAGTCTCCTCTGGCTTTGGAAAACACCTGAATTTCTCTGTCTCATCTCTACTTCTCACATGGAAGCACTGAACCTTGAACAGACCACGGAGCTGCTGAGAATGACACTTTCCACTTTGACCGTTTACAAGACTTAAAGGGACTACTAACTGGAGTACAGCTTTCCTCTTGCCATGGCTATAATTCTCTCATTGCAAGGACAGCGCTCACAGCCTGCTGCAGGTCACCTACACATGGGCTTCTTTTGTGGACTTCCTACAGTGAGTTGCAAAAATATCAAACTTTGTTCACTGGTGAAGAACTGTCAGGTAATTCACACAGCTTTCTGTAATCACAGGGATGTGAACTGCACAGAGAATACATCCCATACCTTATATCAGAAAAATAATTTGAAAGGAATTTCAAATCGTGATCATGGCAGAGCAGCTCAAGCCTCGGTACGATCAGGAAACAAGTTATATATACATATATATATTTATAGCAAGTACTAGAATACTTTTTTGCCTTCTCTTCTTTTGTCTCCCCATCAGATCGTTTGGCAGATGCACTACTCGCATTTTTTTCCTCCCTCAGAGTCTCTTTTTCCAGTTTCTTGGATTTTTCTTTTTTCTCCAAGTCTTTTTCATCTTTTTCAGGCTTCTTAAGTAGCTACAAAGAAAACAGAAGTCTCAACTAAAAAGCTCACTCTAATACATATTGTCTGGCACAACACCGAAATTGCATCAAAGGAACCATAGTCCAGTAAGAAATAAACATTAAAGTAATGTTACTGCAAGTCGCAGTATTTCTAAAAGCTGGAGTGTATGAGTAAGCATAATCCATAGAGAAAACTGGGATTTTTCTCCTAAAACAGACCATTTTAGAAAGCTTAAAAATAGGCTCCATTCCATAGTGAATTCACGATTCCGTTTACCACGGCATGTACAACAGTCACATGACAACAGCTTTAAATATTACTATGAAGCATTACAGCATGTAAACCTTTACAATGCCTAACATTGAATATTACAAAAAAGTGGTAATTTACTAACATCGAACTCATGTGATTCTTCACACAATACTCAAAGCACATTTTAAGAGACTGATATACAAATAATAGGGGAAGGGGAGTGTAACAGTTTATAATAAAGAACTGTTCTAGACCTTAATCTTTGGTTCATCTTTTGATCTGTCTCTTTCTTTTTCTGGGCATCTGTCTACTTTCTTCAGTTTTTCTGCTTCTTTTCTCTTCCTTCTCTCCTCCTCTTTCCATTTTCTTCTTTCTTCTTCTCTTTGTCTTTTCCTTTCCAATTCTCTTCTCCTCCTCTCCTCTCTTTTTTCTTCTCTCAGTCTCTGTGTATGTTAAAGCAAAGAGAAATAGTGTATTTCCACACTAGAAAATATCCCTTTAAGCCCAACAAGATACCCTGCCACAAAGTGGTAAAGTATTTCATCACCAAGTAACTCGCCTCAAAACCATCCTTATTTTAAAAGGGCAAAAGAAAGAAAGGAAAAGTCCCAATATCTCTGTTGTTCTGTTGTGAATCTGAACATGTTACAGCAGCATTTTGGGTTTTTTTTTGCCTTGTTCATAAGCCTTGATTTATACTGTCTTAAAAAAAAAAAAAAAAACCAACCAAAAAACTCCAAACACAACACTGGCCTCAGCCTTTATCATTTTAATTTTAATTGGATCTGCCCCATCTGTGATTTTTTCCATTGCTAAAAGCTAAAATGAGATTATGTGCTAGGAAAAAGATCATCTACAGCAACCTCAGCCACAACTGCATTAAAAATGAAAGCATTAAAATGGGATCTGGTTTGGCAGTGCCACGGAGATGTTTAGCTGCAACCGGAACGTACAAAAAGCACCACCATTTCTACAAAGGCCAGCGTTCTAGTAGCTTTAATATATGTGAACCAGATGTTAACAAGGAACCTTGGGTCAAAAGCTTCTTCAAAATAAAGGACAGCAATATATCAAGATACACATTGCAATATACACAACTATGCTTTAAATGAGCAAGTTATACTTGCAAGCAACAAGAAGATTCAGGAGATAGGTCTTACCTGTTTATTTTTCAAGAAGTTCAATAAAGGAGTAGTCTTTTTAGCTAAAGAACATATAAAACCAAAATGTAAACCATTTACATTATCCAATACTGCAATACCTACAAGAAAACCCTATGTGAAACGAAGAAGCCTTCTGGATTATCCAGCCTATCTCCTCTCACATCCAGCATTACAGCAGTAAAACAAGTATTTCAATCCTATCTCTGGACACTGGCAGCTATTAGGATTCTATAAACTTCTTTAGGACACTAAAAAAATATCCAGTACACCTATCTGTAAAGGGATATTCACTTTGCATTAGGCTTCTCCCAGATTCTCTCACTTTAAAAGAGATATCTGTAACATGCTTGAAAAGAGCATTCTGGTCATTTTAGTGATATTTTACCCAACCACAATATTTTTTAACTTGTGCCTGCATGGAACATCACCACTCACAGCATTTTGCATTAAACATCACTGCATCTCACTGAAATGCAGTCACTCCACGTCCTAGTCTGGCTAACAAACATCTGGTTAGCAATTTAAAACAGGAAGGAAGGTTATCATATAAAACTTAAACCTAGAGAAGAATTCAGAGCATAAAACACACTGAATAATATTAGCCTAAAGGTTTATCAAATACCAAGCAAGCACACAAAAGAATTCAGCCTCCTCCACGTTGAGAAATCACAGCTTCAAATTACACCACATACATTTTCCTAGAGCACACAAAAAAAAAAAAAAATGTAACTACAGTACACAGATTTCCATACCTATTAGCTCTTTGTTTCTTGCCTCTATTTCCTCCAACAAAGTTTCAGGAGTAGAGGTCAGTTTTTCATCATCTGCACTGTAGCTTTCCAAAAACTTCTTGTATTCTGGATCTATGGGGGTGGGGAAAAAGAAAAAAAAAAAAGGGGGGGAAAAAAAAAAAAAAGAGATCTACTGTAGTATGAAAAGAATTTGCATTGCGCACTGCTGGAAGTTTGGGTTAGATTTGCCTAAGTTGTGTTGTTTGTGTGTCACCTTTTCGAAAGCTGGCAGCTCTCAAATGAGCTGCTGCTTTATGTTTGTCTAGGACAATCATATTTAATAGATTGGCATCTGACAAAGCAGTGCTAATAAGCTTCACATGTAATTAAGCAAATGTTCTATTGATAAACTTCAGTGTCACAGTAAAAGCATTATATTCAAATTACTGCTAGGACTTTGAAGTCTACACATGCAAAACGAACTAGGTAGCTGTTATACCATCTTCTATAGTTCCAGTTTTGGCATCCTTTTTCTTACTCTTCTTTTTTGCAGCTTTTTGGAAAGGCGCAAACTCAACTATGGCAGCATATTCCTGACCTGTTAAGAGAAGAGGGGAAAATATATTAAAATAAATATGAAACAGATATAAAAGAGAGTATACTGTCCATGTCTAAAGCAGGAAGATAAGCCTCACAAGAAATATGCAATACTAGAAGAGACTATTTGGAAAACATAAAAAAAATTATTGTATTTTGAAAGCCATTTAATAAAACTATTTTAGAGACAGCAGAATTCATGAACTAAACATTCTTAACACATTAACAAAACAGCAAACTCACAGACTCACAACAAGGAGGAAATACTAGATTTAAGACTGCCCATAACTGTCACTTCGGCCACCTCAGCTATACCACACCATGTAATAGCCTCATCTTACAGACTATGCATTCCTTGTGCAAGTAGAAGAGAGTATTTTAAGTTAACATAACTGATGCAAATCTCACTTTTTGACAAAATAAATAAAATCCAACATGACAGGCAGGCTTTAAAGTTTTCTCTTTGGACTCCTGTTGGGTATGTCAAGTACAGTGTGCTGTTACACTGCAAACCAGCTTATTTAAAAGACCTAGGTGTTATTATAACCTTGTCATGCAACCCTCCTAAATAAGGAATAATCTTGTGGATAGAGCTTTGTGCCACGTAAAAAACCTGGCTGGACGAAGTGTAAAACACACGTACTTGAAACAAAGTTTAAGGTGAAATCCTTAACCTCGTGAAGCCAACAGGAAGACTCTTGTTAAAGTTTTTGCTGAATACGTAAATTTAAGGCCTACCAACGAGATATTAACAGCTTTTAGTGCTACCCAATGTAAGCAATTTTGAAATGCAAAATTTAAGAACATGAGATGTACTGAATACCTAATGTGCATTTAGGAAAAAGACAAGTGGCAACTACGTACTTGGATGTTTAACCAATGAATTACACAAAATATTTGTTTCCGAGCACTTTCACAACTTAAGAGTTAAAAGAACAAGCTGTTCATTTCACTGAATCAAAATGACTCACTCAGTTGTAAACCAAAACAAGTAATAATCTGATTAAAAACTGACCAAAAAATAAGTCCACTGCTAGAGGCGTACAGAACAGGTGAGAAGAGTCACTGAGGGTAGCATCATTAACCTCAGCTTCATTTAGTTTGGACAGCAACATCACCTACTTACTTTCACTTTCCAGACTTTATACTCAGGCATGACAATACAAGTATTAACTTCAGTAACACAGCAACTGGTTTTATACTGATACCACTATTACCTTGATGCACATTTAACTGGGTTTTACACACAACATAAAAAAAGTCAATTTAGAAATACACAAAATCAATTCACATTAGTTTCCACAAAGCATAAGACATTTTCTTTGTTCTTTGAAATACTGCACTAAAACTAAACAAACTACAAGTGGCACCTTAGGCTGCTCATGCCTGTCCCTCTAAAATTTCTAAAGTTCAACTAGCACACTGCGCACGCCAGGAACAGCCAAACGCCATTCACTTGCCTTTGTGATCGACAAAAACATAGCCGTCAAAGCGATCCCTGAAGAGGACTATGTCTTCCTGGTTTTTAAAGTTGATGTAGGCTCTCGAGAACATGTGAGGGTACAAGCTGCAGAAAGACAAGACCGAGAGAACCGGGCTGACCTGGGGCCGGCACCTCCCGGGGCCCAGCTGGCGGCGGCTCCCAGGAGCCCCGGGGGAGGGTTGTCCCGGCGGCCCTACCTGGAGTCGTTGGCGAAGAACTCGAAGTAGTCGTGCTCGGGCAGGGGCTGGAGGTGCTCCTCCAGCTGCTCCTTCGTCAGGCTGGGCGGCAGCCGCCGGATCACCACCTACGGCACGGCGGTTAGGACGGTTAGGGCGACCCCAGCACCCCACCCCCGCCAACGGCCGTCCCCAACGGCCGCCGCGCGAGGCCCGTTACCGCGGGCGGGGCGGGCCCGCACCGAGCGGCGCGCAGGCCCCACCTTGCTGAGCGTCTCCTTCTTGTCCTTGGGCCGCTCCAGGCGGTCGAGCTCGGCGCCGCCACCCCTGCTGTCCGTGCCGGTGGCGGTCCCCGTCCCCAGAAGGGCCCCCGGCCCGGCGGCGGGCCCCCCGCGCCGCTCCTTAGGCCTGGCGTTTTCCTTGTCCTCCTTCATCCCGGGCCGCCGGACAGCCCCGCCCCGCCCAGCCCGCCCATTGGCCGCAGCGCCTCTGCGCGACTGCGCCGTACAGGGCCACGAACCGCGCCCTCTACCCAGGCCTTCCCTCCCCCCCGGACTACAACCCCCGGCGTGCACCGCGCCGCGCGGGGCAGGCCGGGAGTGCCCGCAGGCAGGCCGGGGCGGCGGTAAGGGCAGGGCAGTCGGCGCGGCAGCGGACCGTCGGGATGTGGTACGAGATCCTGCCTGGCATGGCCATCATGGGCATCTGCCTCTCCATCCCCGGCCTCTCCACCGTCTACATGCACCGCTTGTGCAACGGCGGCAAGGTCAGCGCGGGGCGGGGCGACCGGGCCTTACCCCTCCCACCTCCACCCCCGGCGGCCCGGCCCGGGATCCCGGAGCACCGCTTCCCCCCAGCCCCCTTTTTCCCCCTTCCTTCCGCGTCCCCGCTTCCCTCAGGACCTCTTCCCTCCGAGATCCCCGTTCCCCCCGGGACCCACCTTCCCTCGGAACCCCTTCCCTCCGAGATCCCCCATCCCCCGGGAGCCACTTCCCCGGGATCGTGACAGGCAGCACCGCGTGTGCCCGCAGGAGAAGCGGATCGCCCGCTATCCCTACCAGTGGACCCTGATGGAACGAGACCGGCGGCTGTCGGGTGTCAACAAGTACTACGTCTCCAAGGCAGGTGCCGGGGGCATCGAGCGGGTACCGCCGGGAGGGGAACAGGAGCCCTAAGCCCGGGGCTCCCACGGCCTCTGTGGTGGGCAGTGGCCACTCTTGGGGCAGTGGGAGCTTGGGTACTTACAAATCATAGTTTGATAAAAC
This sequence comes from Numenius arquata, assembly GCF_964106895.1. Lineage (NCBI taxonomy): Eukaryota > Metazoa > Chordata > Aves > Charadriiformes > Scolopacidae > Numenius > Numenius arquata. Next base: position 10,105,876 of record NC_133580.1, read on the forward strand.
TGTCTTGTCAGTTATGCACTGTTGCAAACTAGCGACAAGAATGGTGCAGATACAGCTCACACTTTTTCTTTTTCAGGGTCTGGAGAACATAGACTAAGGTGGCGGCACTTTGAAGAATCCACATATCTATATAAAATGATTTAAGCCTTTAATAAAGATATCCACGTATTCAGCCCTTGTATCTGTGTTGCTGTGGTGGGTTGACCCTGGCTGGATGCCAGGTGCCCACCGAAGCCGCTCTACACTCCCCTCCTCAGCTGGACAGAGGAGAGAATATAACAAAAATCTCATGGGTTGAGATAGGACAGGGACATCACTCAGCAATTACCGTTACGGGCAAAACAGACTCAGCTCGGGGAAACTAGTTTAACTTTTTACCAATCAAATCAGAGTAATGAGAAAAAACAAAAAACAAAACAAATTTCCAAAAACTTACCCCACACCACTCCCTTCTTTCCGTGCTCAACTTCATTCCTGATTTCTCTGCCTCTTCCCCAAAGTGGCACAGGGGTACAGGGAATGGGGTTTGGGGTCAGTTCATCACACGCTGTGTGTGCTTCTCCTTCCTTCTCAGGGGGAGGACTCTCACACTCTTCCCTTGCTCCAGCGTAGGGTCCCTCCCATGGGAGACAGTCCTTCAGGAACAGAAGGGGTCCCCTGCGGGGTCACAAGACCTGCCAGCAAACCTGCTCCAGCATGGGCTCCTCTTTCCACAGGGCTACAGGTCCTGCCAGGAGCCTGCTCCAGTGTGGGCTTCCTACAGGGTCACAGCCTCCTTTGGGCATCCCCCTGCCTCTGGTGTGGGTTCCTCCATAGGCTGCAGGTGGATATCTGCTCTACCGTGGACCTCCATAGGCTACAGGGCGACAGCCTGCCTCACCATGGTCTTCACCACAGGCTGCAGGGGAATCTCTGCTCTGGTGCCTGGAACATCTCCTGCTCCTCCTTCTTCACTATCCTTGGTGTCTGCAGAGGTGTTCCTCTCACTCCTCTCTCCAGCTGCAATTGCTGCTGCACAGCAACTTCAACTTTTTCCCCTTCTTAACTATGTTATCCTAGAGGTGCTACCACCATCACTGATGGGCTCAGCCTTGGCCAGCGGCGGGTCCATCTTGGAGCCAGCTGTCATCGGCTCTATCGGACATTGGAGAAGCTTCTGGCAGCTTCTCACAGAAGCCACCCCTGTAGTCCCCCACTACCAAACCCTTGCCACGCAAACCCAATACAGTTGTGTATAAGCTTTGGACAGAGTTGGTTTCCTCACTTTATGCACTGTGATACACACTACACAGGTGTCTGCGGGCAAGAAAAGGAATGCCAAGAGGACTACTGCAAAACTACCATTATGGATGCATCTGTGATAATAAGTACTAGCGAGATGCAGAAAGACAGCAGGACTGATCCTATTTTTGCGCTCGCTTTTGCTGACCTGCAGTTCCCCGTAGGAACCCTGCTGACTGTGCAGCAGTGTGAGAATAGCCAGTGTCACCTGCAGCTTGTGACTCTCCCCTCCCAGCACAACTTACAGCCAAAACTTGTTTCTGCTACATCCTAAATCTGCTACAAACAATGTCTCTTACTCGTCTGCTTGTTAAAGTATGGCAAATAGGAGGAGGAAATGCAGACCTTGTGTCAATACCGTTAACACCGATTGACTGTGAGGCACAGCCTGTGGAACAACCTTGTTCACAGAGTGAACAAGGGGCAAAGGTAAACAGAGGGAAAAAAAATAAAAAATAAACAAACAAACCAAAAACCAGAGAAATTTCTGAGAAAGTTCCAGCCCCATGACTGGAAAGTTATGCCTACTCAGCTGGGCAGAGTCTACTTGAAAGAGCAGCCAGGCTGGCAGCAAAATAGCCTCTTCCTCTTCCACAGCTAGTGGGAACTGAGGATGCCCAGCAGCACCAGGAGTTGTTTTCAGCTGACTGTAACCAAGATTGACAGAACCTTGTCTGAAATATATGGAAAGAAGAAATTATTTCTTCTATGTTACCTTTTTTGCCTTTCCTTTTTTTTTTTTTTAAATCCCCTCTTTTCAATCCGTCTGTTCAGGCTGTCTAACTTTTTTGCATTTGTTTCTGCCAAGGACAGGCAGCTGGACTATAAGGACAATTAGATCAGCAAGACACAGGCTAATTGCCATACATACTACCAGGGATTCTGGCCCAGAGATCAGTCAGTAGGAAGTAGATGGCAGGAAAACCAAACCAGACTGTAATCAAGTCTGTTTCTCTGCTCTGCACAGAGAATTTGTAATATAATTCCCTCTATTTGCTTGTAGACATATTGAAAAAGTGATAATATTGCAGAAAAAGAGAACACACTGGTGTAAACAGAATTATTCTGGATTTACATCAGCATGAATAACAGCAACTTCAGACACAGAAATTTGCATCTGAATTCCTCTGCTGATTAGTTGGGTTGGGATGAAGTGTTTCTGATAGTTCATCAGTAGTTCTGAACTGTAACTCACAGTCTGTGTCACTGAGCAGGGACAGATACATCTGACACTTCTCTGTGTCCAGGCTCTGAGACAGCGTTGTTAAATTAAGCTGCCCAGCTGCTCGTGCTTTCTAGATGTGTTTGGCCTTGGGTTTGGCTCTTGACAAGCTTCTCAAGGTTCCAGTTTTCTGAAGGGCTGAAAAGAGCTCGGGAATCAATGAAACACCAGCCCAAAGCACTTACCCACCAGCTGGTCAGGTACAGCGCTGGCTGGAGAGACAGAAAAACAAGCTGGGAGAAAAGACCAGGAGGACAAGAAATAAGAGAGGTAGGAGATGTGGAGATCAGGACCCGAAGCAGAGGAGGAGGCAGGTTTCCAGGGCTCACACTAGCCTTGAGCATCTCTCCCAAACTACACAGACAGCTGAAAAACAAACCAGGGCTGCTTTAGGCAGGGTTTGCTGTAATCCTTCTGGATACCAAGGGGCCTTGAACAGCTCTCGTGAGATGTGTCCTACCTGCGTGAGTGTATCTCCATGGGGAATTTTTGGTCTGTTTGACACCATGCCTCAGGCTGTGCTCACCTTACAGCATGTCCTCAGCAGCAGCTGGAAGAAGCTTCCTCTGTTGCATGAGACGAAATAAATTAGTGGGCCTCATCTGTCACACACACAGAGCTCTTCAGGGGTTTGTGTCCCAAATCTTGCCTCCTCAGTGGTTCCAGCACAAGACCTTCCCATCAGCTGCTAAGCAATTTTCTAACCTGTTGACCACTTCCCCTTCAGATGCCTCTCCATGTCTTGGCACAACTCCTACACCAGGGTCCTTTTCTCCCGCCTGTCTTTCAAAGCAGACACCTATGCTGCAGTTGCTCTTCCCAACTTTGTTACTGAGGGGACAAAACCAAATGAGGAAAACTCCCATAAGAAACAGAGAATAAAGTGTGCTAATGAGCAAAGGCAAGTTTCACAGCTTGCTCTGTGGTATTACCTGTTGATATTCATTCTCCCATCTGGTACAAACCTAACCCAGCTACCCATGGCTCTCACTACCTCCTCTCGCCTTCAAGCACTAAACATCTCTATCAGACCACAGGGACTATGATCTACACTTTGCTCATTTATTCCCCTAGTAGCTGAATCCTTGTAACAGCCCCTTGTCCCCCTGGAAGAGCGGTCGCTGGGAATTCAGCATGCTGTGCTCTGCTAAAACATCTCTGGTCTCTCTTCGCGTCTCTGGTCTTTTCCCCCTTGAAGGGCTCTGTGTCCCAAGCGCTGGTGTGCAGAGCCTGCAGCACCTCTGTGCAATGGGCCGGGCTGAGACCGTGTGTGGCAGAGCACAGACCAGAGGCTGGTTTAGTTCCCAGATTGTTGAGACTGGCAGAAACTTGACAAAAAGAGAATCTGGCAGGATCCCACATCTGCTTTCCTGCTCATCCTGTCTTCCCCTTCCAGAAGACTATGGCTGCTGAGGAGGAATTTCCCCAGGATCCCTGGTCCAAAGGGGCCCTGCAGTCTCTATCCATAGGGCCCCCCCACCCAGTGCCGATGGGGATGCCGGGAGCCCAGTGCTCCCATTGGCTGGCAGCCACCTGCCATGGCAACATGGAGCAAACACTCCCTGGGTTGCTGGGTACCACAGCCTCGGGGGAAGCTCTCATTCCCCCAGGGAGGAAAGGACAGAGACAGAGACAGTGACACCGCCAGGGCCTGGGCGCAGCTCCCCAGGCACCAGCCACCCCTGCCTGGAACCAGACTCCTCCGGGTGGCCACCCGCCTGTGCCCCAGGGCCCAACCAAGGCAAGGGCAGTTCGGAAGCAACAGCAATCTCTCTGGGCAGCTGTAAGTAGGGCTGAGCAGAGGCGAGTTATGGAACAAGGGGTCAGTAGAGGGGGACTCACCCAGCTGCTCTTCGTGCTGTCTCAGAAACCCTTTCCAGAACAGCCTGAAGTTTCTCAGATGGGTCCTGCAGCTCTGAAGACTAACTCTCTTCCAGTGCATTTCTCTTTCTAAAGGTGAAGACAATGGACGAAGGAGAGGAAAACTCTGACAGCGAGGAAAAAGCTCACATTCTCACAGAAAACGAGAGAAGTGGTACAAAGGAATATCTTCCAGAGCTGGAAAAAAAAGAGAAAGGTAGCGTGCCTGCTCTATTTGTATGAGTCAGGGTCTTCCCAGGATTTATCAGCATTTTATCTATTTCAGAAACCACGAGTGTCATCAAAAATATCCAGTGGATCACAGGCAACAACTTCACAGTGGAGAGAGGACAACAGCAGATTGAAGAATACATTTCTGTGAGTGACAATTCCATCCATTCAGGAAGGTCATGCACCTCTTGAGGAGCATGAAAAATTAAAGGAGAGCACCTCAGTTCCTTTTTAGCACCTCCCTCAAGTCACCTCTACTAGACAGGGGGAATCTTAATGCAATGTGTTTGTTCAGCAGACATGGGATGTTCACATAAGCTGGCTTCACTGGTCAGAATTTCTCCAGGAAGAAGAACTGAAGCACAGCAAGCGGTACCACTACAGAGTTTGCTGGAGTGTCCCAACACGCAGAAAACCCATCCCACGAGCAACAGCAAGCGTCTACTTCATTATAGAGATCTCCAAAATCAAACCTGCTGTAAGTACTCAGAAATGGCATGCACCAGTCCCTCAAGGGACAAGAGTACAGGGGGGGGCTCCTGAGGCAGGGAGACGCAGGGCAGTGAAGAGACTGGCCAGGAGCTGGCAGCTCTCTCTCGAGACGCTGACAATGCCTGGGCATTGCCAGAATGTTACAGAACGAGGGGTCAGCAGAGGAAGACTGGCCCACTGCTCTTCATGCCGTCTTAGAACCCCTTTCCAGATCAGCCTGAAGTTTGTCATCTGTACAATCAGATGTTGTAGCTTGAAAAAAAAAAAAAAAAGAAAGAAATTGTACCGAGTAGACTTTTTACCTCCAGAACCTTACCTTTTCTTCTTACCAGCTGTGGATGCCCAAGTGGCAGTCCACAGATGTCAAAGTTTAACCCCAGCTGGCAACTAAGTACCACACAACTGCTCACTCACTCCCCCTGACCCACCTCCCCGTGGGATGGGGGAAAGAACCGGAAGTGTGAAAGTGAGAAAACTTGTGGGTTGAGATAAAAACAGTTTAATAATTATAAAAAACAAATAATAATAATGACAACAAAATTTAAGGAAAAAAATACCAGGAGAGAGAAAAATAAGAACTAAGACATGTGATGCAAATGAAAACTATTCCTCACCACCAATCAACCGATGCCCAGCCAGTCCTGGAGCAGCAGCTCCCTGGCCAACTTCACCCCCTAGTTTTATTGCTGAGCATGACGTCATATGGCATGGAATATCCCTTTGGCGAGTTGGGGTCAGCTGTCCCAGCTGTGTCCCCTCCCAACTCCTTGTGTGCCCCCAGCCCTCGCTGGTAAGGTGGTGTGAGGAGCAGAAAAGGCTCTGACTGTGTGTGAGCACTGCTCAGCAATAACAAAAAACATCCCTGTGTCATCAACAGTTTCCAGCACAAATCCAATCCATAGCTTCAAACTAGCTTCTGTGAAGAGAATCAACTCTACCCCAGCTAAAACCAGTGCAACAGCTCATAGCCACTGGTCAGAAATCTTACATCCTAGCACAAGCCTTAAATTCTAACATCTGAGTCTTTGCCTTCAGAAGGGAATATTCACAGAGGCTTTAAACCAAAACTATTTTAATCCATATCAGAAATGTTGTACAAATACACAGGTTATTTTTAAAGAAGTAGATAGTAGCTCTTATCTAATTTAAATGTCCACTTTTTGAGGTCCTCTATGCAAACTCTGCCCTGTCTCTCCTCTTCTGCAGACCTCGCCTGTGGAGGTATTCTACACTCTGGAGTCCAGCAGGCTGATTCACAGGTAAATGTTATTACTTTTCCATCACTGACACAACTCAGAAGGTTCTAGCAAGCTTTTCCATGCCAAAACAAAGAGGGAGCTTGATGTAAGTTTGGAATAATAGCAGAGAGTTGGAGGAAGCTGTCAAAATCTTGCTACACAAAACCGAACGACCCTGCTTATCACCAGCTTCACTCCACCACAGGCATGGACAGACACCCCATGAGCATCTGCCTTCTCCATAATGAATTTGTCTTGGGTTTACACAGGTCTAGTTGGTGGTCTTTTTCTCAGCAGATAGGCGTGCCCTGTGAATAAAGGCCAGTTCTCAGCTGGCCAAACTTGGTTCAGTATTAGTCTTACTATTCACCCTCTTTTATTCCCTCCTCCAGGCCAGGACAGCATCAGTTTAGAGAAAAGTGGCTTAAGGACATAATTGAAAATAAAATAATCCTCACGGAAAGACTAAATTTCTAATGAACAGCTCCAATTCACCACCACCAATGCTCTGTCGGTATTTAGTAGAGAATCAAATAAACACAATGAAGAAAGAATGGCTCTTCCTTATTAGCATTTCTGCTTTGTGGATACAGAAAAAGCATTAAATCTGTGCAAAATCAACTATGTCCTGACCTGGCAGCTGGCTTTATGTGACGGTCCCTTGCAGGGATGTGTGGGTATGGTAGGACGGAACCAGGTTCCAGAGTGTACATGGAAAGAGGCAGCTGGGCTGGACTTGCTGTTTGCAAACACCAGGTCTGCAGAACTCCAGGGCAAACATTATAGGACTTTTATTTTCTTTATACAAGCATACAAGACAATCTCTGTTGCCAAAACTACAACACAGAGATTTAGTGGAACAAAAAAAACCCCCACCAACCCTCTAGAAAACACTTTGTTTTTAAAAGCATTTGAGAAAAATAAGGAGGGGTATATTTGGAAATATGCAGTTGAATCAAAGATAACCACCACAGAAGCATTACCTGGAGTAGGCCTCTGAGTACGGAGTTTAAAGAGAGCTATGTAATACTGCTGAAACATACCAAATTAAAATACCACAGCAGTTAAAATAAGGTTTTAATCTAGAACCCTTCCATAGATAAAAAAAAATAAATCAAATAAATTGAAAGATACATCCTTGTTACCACCTGTGTACATCCAGGGGTTCCAACCACTGCACCCCACTGCTCTGATACCTATGTATAACATAGGAGAAAAAGAAGCAAGCAACTTAGTTCTTCACCACGGGCTTTGGTGGATTGACGATCAGACCCTTCTATTACTATTACTTTACACCCCAATTGCAATCTGCTTGCTTTAAAGTAATTGAAGCCCATCTGTATTAAATTACAAACTCATTTCTATTTACAAGTCCAGTTTGAATGACAAAGCAAAGATCAACTGCTTTGAGAAAAAAATAAAACTAAAAGACTTATGAAAAAAAAAAATCTAAGTGGACAGTCTTAAACAGGAACTTAGGAATTCCTTCATTTTTGCTACTGTTACTGGTAGGTTGCTTCTGATGGCCAGTATACTCTCATTAATCAAAATAATGGAAAAAAATCTCACTTATCAGCATCAGGTAACGAAGCTCTCCCATGGAATCCTCCTGCTTGTCTGATTCCTTGCTACCTCTAATCTTCCCTGCCTGCTCCAGCCTTCCCTGCCTGCTCCAGCCTTCCCTGCCTTGTAGCCTTTCACTTTACAGGGATTCCTTCTAGATGGCGAACAAATCATCCAAGAAAATCTCACAAAAGTAACTGTTTCCTTGATACAAATAATCCACTCCTGAGGCTTGGCCCTGTTGGGTGAAAGGCACTGCAGCACTTGCAGCTTTTTTCAAATCATGACTGGAACAGATTAGCTGCTGCTTGGTAGAATCTATAGTGTACAGTTCAAATAAAGAATTATTTTTCCTCTTTGCCTTTAGTCTTTCTGTAGACCATCTCTCGAAAGCTTGCAAGGATCTTATTCTCTCGTTTCCTCCTCTCTTCCTGGTTGAAGGATGCCAGAGCTCTCTTTTCATCTGCGCTGTAAATCTGGTTCTCTTTACGCAGACGCACGGCTTCCATTCGGCGATGTCTGCAGAGGAGAACATTGTGTACATCAGCACGATATATATCCCATCAGAGGGATATAATGGCCCCGTCACGGCTTCCATCCATCAACTGACCTGAATGTTTTGAGGGGCTTATAAATAAAGATACCTAGGGTAGAGAATCCAAACTGCACACAAGCCTTGCCAGGAAGGAGCAAGGAACTGACTTCTGGGGGTGTCTGCTCTCAGCTGGAAGCCCCATCTACCCCCAGGGTATCAGCTGCTGGCTCACTAAGTGAAATTCATGTTGGACTCAGAGGAAAAAAGTGCAGCCAACCTCTCACACTTTGATTTCTCTCCTACTGAAGAGCCAGCACATCACTGCTGTTGTCCAAACACACCACCTTTGAGCCACCAGACACAAGCATTTCCTCATTTGAAACACAAGATAATTAGAAGTATATCACGTGGAAAGAATTTTTGCTCTTGAGGAGAAAGTGTCCTTAAAAAACTCACCATCTATCTACAGCAATGGGGAGTTTAGTGTAGATTATTGCAAGCACAGAGAGGACCTTCTCTTCCATGCTTTCAACTAGAGCTTGGAAGCAGTCTTCTGACCGGCCAACAGAGGAAGCAGCTCTTGAAAACTTCACTGAACCGTTACCATCACCAAAACCATACCTGCTGCCACTCATGACATAACCAGAGCTCTCAAACGATGCGATCTCTTCACTGGTCAAGCCGATTTCACCTCTCCGGGGTATACGTTTTCCTGCTTTTACATACTCTGCCATTGCTGCACCTTCACCGGGCAAGAGGGCATGTCCATAGCTTAAAAAAAGCAGTGAGTTTAATGAGTTTCAAATAGAGAGAGCCTGAGCCAAAAATCCGGCTTCCCTGTTTGCTACTTGCTACAGCTGCATTTTTAAGTGCTTCCTTATTCTTTCCTGCGTATTGGCCTGTTTCTTCCTTATGGCTAACACTAGCAACAACATCTCAAATTACCAGTTGAATCCATTCTGATTAAACAGTAATGAAGACACTATGAAGTCACAATACTGCAGAGCGTTAGAATAAAGGCATATTACAATTGATTTTCTAGGAATTGAGGCTAAAAAGCATAAACCAGACTTTTCTACCTGAATTCAGGCCAGCACCACCGCCACTTCTGCCTGTGAGTTTCTGACACGGCATTTCTCTCTGATGCAGGCCACGTTGTTATAACAGCCCTTTTGAAGAGTAACCTTCAGGCTTGATTTACTTGATTTGATCAAAGTACCGTTAGAGCTGGCTACTCACTTCAAAGGCCTATCATCCTGAGACGCGTGGGTTTTGGGAGCTTCTGGTCCAATCAAGCTATCAGCTTCTGTATTTTCTGCAACAATCAAATAATGAGGAAGATTAATATTGTGCCCATTGTTCTTTGTTATCAGAACAGTTACACAGGTCAGCAACACCTAACAACTCAAGAAAAGGACACCAAGAAGTTTCAATCCAATTTTAAAGTCAGGTGAACCTACTTGATCTCTCAATCCAGAGATCTTCCCCTTGAAATGTTTCGTCATCAGAATCTTCACTACTGGAATCACTGGATTCCTTCCTGCTCTTCTTATTTTTCTTTTTCTTATACTTCTTCCTGTCATAAAGTCAAAGACAAACATGGTATTTACCAAAATTTAAGATGAAAGAAAGTGCTTGGAATCATACTCAAGTCACTAGTTTCTCAAGGCAACTTCCACCTCCAGGAAGACGGGCTGTTTGCACACAGATTGATCTTGTTTCATAGAAAACATCTCACAGCAAAACAAAGACTATATATAAATTGTTATGTCTTTCATATAGCGTTAGAAAGTGGCTCCCTATGTTTGCAGCAAGTCCTCCCCTATGCTGCATGGTTCTGTAGATTCAAAGAAAATCCAGCAAATTAAGATTATTCGACAGCATTTATAGCCCTAATTACAAGAGTGCTCAGCCTTTCTCACTGTCTGCTAAGGAAGTGGCGCTGCCCTCTAGTCAAAAGCAGGTAGAATTACACACAACGACCTGGAAACTTACTTTCTGTTCTTCTTTTTCTTCTTCTTGCTTTTCTTTTTGTCTTCATCTGAAAAAAAAGAAAGTATATATATTATCAAAAAGAGATGATTAGCTATAACTAAGTAGTTCACTGCACTGTGAATAACTAACTGCCTCCACCAGAATGCCTTAGTGCACAGCTCCTCAGATGCGATTTGTTTAGGTACAAAATAACACTGAGAAAGTCTCAAGAGAAAGCTACCTCCAGTGTGGTTCGATATGAGAATGTATCGACCATATCTCTGGCATGAGACACCCAATGGATGCTGACTTCAGAAATCCTTTTTCTTGAGGCTGGACTGCAAGCACTCAAGGAAAAGGCACGGCAAACCCAGCAAGATGGTGAAAGAAAAGAACACCGGATTGATGCTGCAGCTGCATAATTTCAGAACACGGCAAGCATGCAACAAAAGCCAGAAGCGTCGCTTTGTGGTCAGAGGCGCAGAAGGAGAGCTCTCGCACCACGCATTAGCCAAACCCCTCTTTTCTTACCACTGGAGTTCTGCTCAGACTCTGACTCGCTGTCGCTGTCTTCGGAATGTTTTCTGCGTTTTCTTTTGGATGCCTTTCGCTTTTTCTTCTTTCTTTTCTTCTTCTTTTTCTTTTTTTCCTCTAGAATGTTTTTAAAACATAGCATTAGAGAACAGACAAAGATCACCTCGCTCCATATGTATTTCCTGATCTTCCCAAAGAACCCGCTCCCTGGAACTGCAGCCCACCACACTCATTTCCACCCATCAAAGCCAGTGAACCTCTTGCAAGCAACAACAGCAAATTCTAGACTTTGGTAGCTTCCCAATTTTGAAATGAGCTATGTAAGCAAAACAAAATACCTTCCGAGCTGGAATCTGAAGAACTACTCTTAGATTTTGCCTCTTCATCTTCTACCGGTGTATGCTCATCGGAACTGAATAAAAAAAAGAGTTTGCTATTTAAAATCTATTCTGTAGCATCCAAGATCAAAGATACATACATGACCAGACACACACTTGCAGATTTTGAGTCAATACTTGCAATAGAGTAAAGAATTAGACAACTGATTGGCAGCATGGAAACTGCTTTCAGAACCACATCACAAACGTCACCTGGTCACCTAAATCATATCTTGCATAACTGGTATCTGGAATTATTGTGGGGGGAGAGGGGGGAAGCAAGAATCTTATGGTGATTCAGAAATGAACTGAAACAACATGAATTGTGGCAAAGGGACTGGCGTAGGAATAAGACATTTTGTAAATTATGTACTGAACATTATAAAAACCAGAAGGGAAGAAAGAATATTCCTTACTCAGGGTCAGGAACCTTTGGTGACAGTCCCCAGACTTCAGGTGCCCCCAGTTCTCCAATTCTTTCTCTCTCATTGAGTCTCCTGTAATGAAAAACACTTTCACTGAAGCCTCCTGCTACACCCACCACATAAACGACTCCAGTCTGCTGTCCATTACCATTTCTGATCGCCTAAAGCAGCTACAACAAGAAGAACCCACCAGCAGGCCGGCAGCAAATGTCGGTTAACGTCGGGTAACGGCAAGTAACGGGTGCGAGCACTCTCCCAGCCCAGCCCCGGCCTGTCCCCTCCCGCCCGGCCGGCCCTGCCACCCATCCCGACGGCGGGGAAGGCCCCCACCATGGCACCGCGACGCCGGCCCGTGAAAGGCCCTGCCGCCCGCCCTGCCCTCCCCGCCCCGGGAGCGCCGGTTCCTCCGAGCAGAGGGGGAGAACCGGCGCGGCAGTGCCATCGGGACAGCCCCCGGCCGGCGCTCGCCTCTGCCGCAGGATCTCCTCCTTCTCCTTCTCGTAGTACTCGGGCCAGGCCTTGCCGTGGTAGTGGTGGCCGTGGTGCGCGGCGGAGCGCGGCCCGCCAGGGGAGCGGGAGCGGGACCAGCTGCGGCTCCGCCGGTGGCTCGGGCGCTTCAGGCCGTTGCGTTCGCGGGACCGGGACCGGGAGCGGGAGCGCGACCTGCGGCCGCGGCGCTCGGGGCTGGCGGCCGGCGGGCTGCGGGAACGCGACGCCGGCGCCATGGCGGCCGACTGCGGAGGAGCCGCTTCCGGGGCAGAAGCGGGGCGGAAGCGGGGGGCGGGGGGAGCCCGGCCCGGGGCGCACCGCCCCATCCGCCCGTGCGGCAACACGGCGCCGCGGCGGCGGCGTTCCCGGCGGCGGGTCTCTTTGTGCTGCCGGCGGCGGCCCCCCGGCAGCATGGACGCGCGGGCGGCGGCGGTACCAGGTAAGGCGGCGGCGGCGGCGGCGGGGGGACGACGACGACAGCGTCCCGGGGGCGGCGGGGCAGCCCCGGGAGCTGTCCAGGGCGGCCCGGGAGCAGCACTGCCCGGCGGACAGCTCACGGCCCCGCCGCCGGGGGGAGAGCAGGGACCCCCCCGGTGCTCACCGGACCCCCGCGCCGGGGTTCCCCCTTCCCCGGGCACCGGGGCCCGGCGCCGCCCGGGACCGTCACGGCCGATATTATTATTATTTTTTTTAAATTAAGAAATACGGCACCTCCCAGAGCGGCCTGTCACGGTTCCGGCCGCCGGCCTCGGTGGCAGCGGGTAAGAAGCACTCGAAACAGCAACGATTTGGGGAGAAAATTATACAAATGATGTACTAAAATAAAACGCTCGCTGTCCTCCCCCTGCGAGCGCCCTTCCCCTCAGGCTGCCGGGTCTGGGCACCTTGCAGCGGTTTGAAACAAGCCACCCGAGTTTCTGTCCTGCCCTGGGAAGCGCAGGGTGATGTCGCCGGGTCCTGCGAGTACGGCATTGACGGGGGGTGGGTGGGGGGTTCAGACGGCTTCTCCATCCCAGAACCCCATGCTGGTTTATACTGGCTAGAAAAGACGGCTGAGGATATCGGTCTCTTTTCTTTTTCTTTTTTTTTTTTTTTTTTTTTTTCACAAATGAAACGCTGTTTCAGTTCCCAAACTTACCATAAGCAGCATTAAAAAAAAAAAAAATCTGTAGGAGGGAGGAAGCCTATTTAAATTGTATATTATGTTGCGTGCATGTAACCACATACAGAACGGGGATGGAAAAGATGTTACCAGGGGTTTGTGTGTGTGTATCGCCAGATCCTGTGTCTGTCGAGGACAGCCTGGTATCTCCCTGCTGCAGGGCTTTGTGAAGATTTTGAGTATCAGGGACTACTGCTTGCCTAATTAAACTAGATAAGGCTATCTTTTAAAAGGCTTGTTGTTTTGATGGGTGGTGGGGTCATTTGAATGAGACAGCTGGAAGTCTGCAGTGGCTGTATTTTTGCCAGCTGAACCCATACTGCGTGAATGAAGGCTCGGTGACTGTCTCTCTGAGCTTCCAGTTGCAGAAAGACCCTGAAACCCAGGGTGATCCTGAGACTTAGCAGCCCATATCCCCGCTCTCCTCACAGGCTGCCTGAGCTCATTTACCCCCATGCCATGTGAAATCAGATGTCTCCAGGAAGAAGTGCAGGCCACTGTGCGCTCCCAGCGCTGGTTATGTGAGGTCATGTCACCAAACCATGAGAGAGATGGAAGCTGCTGGGCCATCCACATAACATAGGGACCCATCCACGTGGCAAGTAAAAGCACCCGAGGCCTTCATGAGGGCAGGTGGCCCTCCCTAGTTTCTCCCCCAGGATCCCCCCAGCCAGGGCTCAGGGCTGCCCCAGAAAAGAGGTAGAAGACCCTGAAACATGGCCGGTGGCAGTGTGCCATGCACTGGAGCCTGGGCTTACTGTGTGCTGAGGCAGGGAGGTGGAGGGCCGAGGGGTTTCAGAGGCAGCGAGCACTGCAGTGCCCGGCAGAGCTGCCACCAGCCTTCGGTTGCACTGAGGCAGCTCTCCTGCTAAGGCCACTCCAGTCTGCACCCGAGGGTCTGAAACATCTGCTTCTCAGGAGCACTCTGCACCTCTCTTACTTAATATGGTAAAGTCATTTGAAGTATTTTTACACACAGATTATACAATGCGCATATACACAGTACATAACAGCATCTACAACAACTACTAATGTCAATAAAAGGTATCTCTGGACTTTAAATCCAGTTATATGAGGCTTTATAAAATGGGATTGACAGGAGAATTGCTCTCTGAAAATTCCTTGAAGCACGAATGGTGGATATTAGAATTTTAGAGTCCTTCAGAAGCAGTGGTGTTTTATTTGAAATCCCACAGTGGAATATTTCTTTCCCTAAAAGTAGCCTTAGCTAGGATAACTGTTGAATTTTGATTTTACTGAAGGCCTCAAAGGGAAATTCACTGTCCTGTATATCAAATTTAATTTATTTTAATGTAAAATACTTTTTTTTTCCATGACAGAGATTGCTTCTTTATCTCTCAGATTTGTGAAGTCTTTAAAAGGATTTTCTGTTCCCACAGATTGTATTTTTAAAAAAGAAGAGAGCTCTTCATGTTGCTTAACTGAAAACTTGTTACTGAATTGCCTATTTTTTTGTCTTCTCACAAAAGCCTACACATCACTTCTTTAAATTTGTACTTCGTGTTTTCAGAGCTTCCATCCCAGTTTTTTTCAATTACTTCTATGCATCAAAATAAAAGTTGCTATTGTGTCTCTTACCTATTTTTTTCAGTCCCTAGAACATCACATTAGTTCTATATTCTAGATGTTTCTTGTCAATATCTTAGATAAAACGGTTCTTTTAATTTGTCACTATACAAGTTTTTATGTGAGTCAAATCACCAAACACTCTCTAGGCTTAGCTAAAAAGAAAAGAGGACCCCCTCCCCCAAAACTAAGAGATGCATGCTAGACAAAAAAAAATATTCACATTGAAATTCTGCATTTAGATGCAGGACAATCAAGTGGCAGCTTCAGTGAAAATTTTTAAGCTGGTCAGAGCATTAACTCTGCCCAGACCATGGCAAGGTGACAGTTGGGTTCAGATTTTATATCTGATCTAAGAAGTTGCCATAGAGAGAAGGTTCTGCAAAAAGGTAAAAGTCAAGAAGATCGTGCAACTCTCACAGCTAGCCCAGCATCTTTTAAATTAACCAGCATTTCTGCACCTAAGGGTAAGCAGTTCAAACCTGATTTTTGAGAAATGACAATGCCTCAAAAGCAGGGCTCCTTCCAAAGCAGTACTCATCTTTATCTGTAAATTTTCCTGTTAGAAATGAGATAGGTGATGAGGAGAAGAAAAGTCCTTAAAGCCGTAGGATGAAAGGCTAAGAAATGGTTTAATTTGGACCATCAGACATTTCTGGAGGAGAAAAAAAGAAGACTGGATTATACATTAAGAATTAAAACGATTATAGTGTTATTTTAATTTAATATAACCTCCTGTGCAAAAGTGACTTAGAACCTATATCAAAGCAGAAAAGTAAATTGAGGGGTTATATGAGGAAAAAAAAGCCTACCTTTTCCCCTGATTATTCTTTACTCAGCTCTCTGGAAAAACCTATAAATAATCAGAAACCAGCTTTGTACCATTTCCTGTCTGAAGGCTTGATTCAAAAAGGCACTTCTGCTACTAGCTGTACAAATACAGGGAGCATGCCAGGTGATTTTCTTGCTAGAAAGGCTCATACAGTCAGGCAGGACCATTTTGTCGCTGATATATGCAGCAAGGGATTGCAGTCGTTTGTGCCAGTGCCTACAGCCTGTTAATGTTTTTAGTCGAACTTGATAGAAGGACATTTGTTCTTGGCAAAGTTTTTGAATCTTCAGAAAAATCAAGAAACCCCTGTTGTTCAAGTCGACAAAATCCATAGAAAAAAAGAAAAGGAACAGATCAGTAACTGAAGATGAAAAATATCTTTTATGATCTTGGCGCTCTTTGAGCATTCACAAGCAGTGACAGTTTCCAAGAGACCGCATTGTGGATGTGTCACTTTGATGACCACATGGCGAATGTGCCGAGAGCCGCATTTTGTCAAAGGCCTTGCATCTGTACAGCTCCTGCCGGAGTCTGACACGTGCCACCGTGGTGCAAGGAATACAAAATGAACGATCCTGCCGCGCGAGCGTGGGCGCCCAGGTTCAGGTCGCGGGAGATCTCCTCTCCGTTGGGTGGAGGTGCCGGCCGCGTCAGCGGTTGGCATGGCAGTGCCAGCCTGCTCTCTGCCCCCGGGAAGGAAATGAGCCACCACAGGAAATAACCTGCTGCCATCGTGTCTCCACAGCTGCATCCAACACGGTCAGACCTAAGGCAGATGTTGGGGGGGCTCACAGCCGGTTTTGCCTGGGGTGAGGGAGCGGGATAGCTGGAAGCCGGGCAAGGATTGCCAAGGCCGAAACAAGGCCTATGTGCTTGGCCCAAGGCCTCTGGTGGAGCCAGGCCGGGGACCGGCGAGGTGTGGCGCTCCCCGCCGCGGCCCAACACAGCGGGGCCCTGGGGCCTGTCACACCTTGGGGCGAGGGGGGGCGGCGACCCGGGCGGTGCAGCCCCAGGCGGCGACCGGAGGCTCCCGGGAGCCGCGAACCAGCTCCGCTTCCGCGGCCGAGGGTCTCCCGGCGAGCCGGGGAGGGAGGTCTCGGCAGAACGCCGAGCCGCCCGGATCAGGTCGTGTCCCCGCCCGCCGTGGGCTTCCCCAGCCCAGCCTGAGGGTCCGGCTTGAGGCGGCCGGGGACCCGCTCCGCCCCGCCCTCCGGCCCCGAGCGGTCCCGAATATTGCCGAGGTCGTTCGGGTCGGGGAGTCGAACGGTGACGATCGCGCTCGGGCGGAGCGCGGCGGCCCCGCAGGGGAGGGCAGCGCGGCGCAGCGCCCCCTGGCGGCCGCGCAGCGGGGGCGGCGTCGGAGCCCGAGAAGCGGCGTCGGAGCCCGAGAAGCGGCGGCAGCCGGTGCCCGTTGTGCGGGGTCGGTCGGCGGGAGCGCAGGTAACGCGGACCCTTGCCTTCCTCCTCCGCGCCGCGGGTCGCCTTCCCTCTCCCGCTGCCTGTGGGGCCGGCCCCGCTCGCTTCGCCTGGAGCAGGAAGCGGCGGCGGCGGGCACGGCCTGGCCGCGCGGAGGGGCCGCTCCCCGGGGCCTGCCGCCTGTCAGCGCCGCCGCGGCGGGATCCCGGAAAACACCTCCGCGACGGTGCCGTCTCCGGCTCGAAACGCTCGTTTTCATGGTAAACTTCAGCGGGGGCCGCGGCGGGGGCGGGCGGTTGACCCCGGCAGAGAGCGGGGTGTGCTGCGGCCGCCGCTGCCCTGTTCCGCCCGGCGGGGGCCGAGGTGTCCTCGGCCTCCTCGTCTGCTCCTGCCCTGCCGGGAGGTGGAAATAAACTTTGAGGAGTAAAATGAAAGGCTTGCCGCCTTTAACTCGTTGTTTGTATGTTTTGATATTGGTTTTTTTTTGGTTTTGGTTTTTTTTTTTTCATCTTGTTAGGTGGCATCAAATGGGAAGCGCCGGTAAATGGATTAGTTTGACTTTACAGATCTGTTTTGTTACTGTGCTGCCTCAGGATCTTGGTTGCAAACACAAGGCAACCTCACAAATACATGAGGAGGGGTAAAGAAAAATGTTTCTTTCTGTGGGCAAGGAAGTGAAGTATCAGTAGTGTTTTCATTAACCTCAGCTGACTGGTAATATATAGATGCACGGATCATCTTGTCTGGCCTGTAAATAACCTGGATGTTATCAGGCTTTCTCATAAGAATTTCAGAATATTTTCACAATTAAAAAAAAAATCTCTAATAATGTTTAAAGCCTTTTGAGGGACCCAAGTCTTGCGTCTTCTCCGTTTTCAAATTTACCTTATTTGCTTTTGAATCAGATGCGCAGGCGTTTCTCTGTTCCTCACCTTGTAAGAGTAGAGGATATCTTCAGAATTGCACATACCTTGTGTAGACGGTGAAGGGACAAATAACAATAAGAAACAAAGTTGCAGAGTGCTATAGCATATAGCTTATAAACAGTATCTCCGATTTGTTTTTTGAAAAGAATGAATAAAGAGTAAATGTGGGAACGTTGTCATGCAGTTAAAATGGTAAATCTGTATTTTTACTAATTTGATGCCTTTTACTTTCTCTTTGTAGGAATGGAGGGGAAAAAACTGATTTCTGCAACAGACACACAGTATTCTAGTGTGCTCCTTCAGTCTTTGAATGAACAACGTGGCCATGGACTTTTCTGTGATGTTACTGTCATCGTGGAGGACCGGAAATTTCGAGCTCACAGAAACATCCTTTCGGCCTCAAGCACGTATTTTCACCAGCTTTTCTCAGTGGCTGGGCAAGTGGTTGAACTGAGCTTTGTAAGAGCAGAAATTTTTGCAGAAATTCTTAACTATATTTATAGCTCCAAAATAATCAGCATTCGATCCGATTTACTTGATGAACTGATTAAATCAGGGCAACAGCTGGGCGTTAAATTCATAGCTGATCTGGGCATACCTCCGCCTGAAGGAAAAAACATGCCGAGCGAGGTTAAAGATGGTGCTTCAGAAACTTCAACTTCCAGCCCAGCTCAAAAGGATGCTGAAACACAAGTACCTGTAATAAGGCCAGAGAGTCAAGAGGTGACGGATGGGATGCCGGTTATAACACAGTCGTTCTCCTTACATGGCATAGAATATGAGACTACAAAAATTACAATGTGTGATTCAGATGATGAGGATGATGATGTAATTTTTTGCTCTGAGATTGTTCCTCCGAAAGAATGTACTAAAGATACAAATGCTGCAACACAGAACCAACCTTCCCCAAGTTCAGCTGGAGCTTCTGACCAAAAATCATGTGGCAGTGGTGGCTCTCCCCATTTGACGAGCACCACAGCAGCTCAAAAACTCACCTCTTCTGCCAGTCAGCTAAGCTCAAACCAGCCACAATCAAGTGCCGAATCACTTGTCTCTGCAACACCGCAGCATTTGACTCCTAATATCATTGTGCTAAATAAGCCTCTACTTAACTCAACTCTAAGTGCCAGCTCCTCACATCAAACACATGTGACCCCTACAATTAATTTAGTGGAGGAGAACCAGCAGCCATCTAATAACGGCTCCTTAACTGAAGTGAAAACAACTGCTGTTGATGATGAAGAGGTTGTTGAAGATGATGTCGCTATCATTAGCTCCTCTAGTCCTGGTTCAGTCAGCAGTAGCTCTCTGGTTCAGCAATCTTCTGAACCCAAGGCAGCAACCACTGAAGGATCAGGTGTACAGAAAAAACAGGTTGTTACATGTTCACAAGAGCCATCTTCTAAACCTGGAGAATTTAAAATAAAAATCTCAGACGTCCTTACTGGAAACAACAAGGAATTCAGTTCGGGTATAGCATCAAAGAATGTGTCAGAAGGACAGAAAATCATAACATTAGATACAGCAACTGAAATAGAAGGCCTGTCCACAGGCTGTAAGGTTTATGCAAATATCGGTGAGGATACATATGACATAGTCATTCCTGTAAAGGGTGATTCTGAGGAAGGCGAAGCCAAGCTTGATGAAACACCTAGAACATCTGGTGGTGATTCTCCAAACAGAAAACGCATGAAAGTAAAGCACGATGACCATTACGAGCTCATAGTGGATGGAAGAGTCTACTACATCTGTATTGTGTGCAAGCGATCATATGCTTGTCTGACAAGTTTACGGAGACATTTTAATGTTCATTCCTGGGAGAAAAAGTATCCGTGTCGATATTGTGACAAAGTTTTTGCTCTTGCAGAGTACCGTACGAAGCACGAAATTCACCACACGGGTGAGCGGAGGTACCAGTGCTTGACGTGTGGCAAATCTTTCATCAACTACCAAATTACGGCCTCCCACATAAGATCAGTTCATAGCCAAGACCCTTCCGGAGATACCAAGCTTTATCGATTGCACCCTTGCAGGTCTCTGCAGATCAGACAGTATGCATACATTACTAATCACTCAAGCAGTATACCAGTGATAAACGAGGGTGGAATTGTTTATCGTGTTGGCACAGGGAAGGATGGCACTGAAGGAGCAACATCTAACCCTCCAGCCAAACAAATTACCTGGGATGACATTTTCATTCCGCAGGGAAATGAAGCAATTTTTAAGCAAAATCCACCAGAGGGAAGTACTGAATTTGAGTTTGTAATTCCGGAATCTTACTGAAACACATGAAATACTGGAAAAAGGATTCAGTGCAGAAATATTGCAGCTATGTTAAACGAACTGTTAAAATCACTGTAAAATCAAATGTTAAAGTGAAAACAAGTTAACTTGTTCTACCAAGTCATCAAATGGTAGCACTTAGATGGATCATTAGTAGCTGCAAGTGATTTTGTGGAAGCGATTCATCTGAAAGTTTACTTGAATAGAGAATTAGACATTTCCAAGGAGCTGGCAGTGTTTTCTGGTATGTTAATTTTGATCAAAACATGGGGATTTGTATCTTGAAGAGGTACAATTTCTTCTAAAGTAATTGAGGTATTGCCCGTACCCATACTTACCATCTAAACCCTTTTTTTCATGTTAGCACTTTAATGCTGAATTGTGTTTAGACGTTAGCCAAGAAAACAGTAACATTTTTCATCAGTCTCTTGAATATGGAACCATTTTTTATTAAAACAAAAAATCGCACAACTCCTATTTATTTCTGTGAACAATGCGTTACTGCTAGGGTCCAAAATAACTGATTCAGTAGTTTGGAGCAGTGTATTTTTGAACTAGCATCTTAGTTCTGCTTTTATAAGCACTATGAATCATCTGTCTTTATGCAAATAGTCTTGCCAACAAGAGATACTCAGTTGGGGCTAACTTGAACAAACTATTTATACTTGGCAGTATGGTGAGCAGAGTATTCAATGTCTGGACCATTGTATTTTGCTCTTTTTGAAATGGGAAAAAAAAACCCCAAACCCACAAAGCTCAATAGTGAATAAGCTTAGAACGCTTAAGGAGATAATTTTGCCTTTTCAAAGCTTGAGGAATAATGTTAGGTTTTCTTACTTCTGGAAAAGATGCCAGTAGTTAGTTTGGAATAAAGTGCTGTTCTTTTTTCCCTCTTCAAGAAGGACTTCAGTCTGGTATTTTAAAAAAAGTGATACTTACAATGAAAGTAATACTTTTTTTTTTTTTCCCCTCACTGAAGGCTTTGAAATTCACTTCTCAAAATGATTAAATAATCTACGTGCTCTATCAATTTTGCACTGAGACTGCTGAGGATCTTGTATGCCTGTTTGTCTAGATATTTAAGTGAAACAGGGATTTGGATAATTTTTCCCCATTTATGGGGTGTGGAAGCATGAGAACTAAATAAATAATCAAAAAATACCCTCCATCCACCATAATCCAAAGTATCATTTCTCTGCAGTTGTCTAGTTGTCATCTACTTTCAGTTTGGGGTTTATTCTATTGTCCTTTTTTTTTTTCTCCTTGCAGTTGGTACATGTTTAGGCACTTAGAAGATAAATCAGATGTCCAGCTTGAACAGGAAACAGTAGAACTGAGAAAAACAAGCAGCTGTTTACTGGAGTCATAGTTTAGCATTTCAGATTTAGTGACTTGTTGAATTTTTGTAAATGGTAATATGAAAACTGCTTAAGTTCTAGAGATGACTGAGAAAGATTGTTGTGCATAGTACTAGTTAGTTATCCTCACTTTTAATTGCTTAAATTACAGTTAAAGCTTTTTCTTTTCTTTTTAACGTTTTCAGTAATCATCTTGATCTTAACCTTCAGGGTTAAGGTTGTAGACATATAGTACTCTAGCCAGAAAGACATTTAAATGGTAAATGGTTCAAATACAACTTGAGCTATAAAAAAGGGTACCAGAAATCTGTAAGAGTAACGACGGGAGAAGGAGGATTTTTTTACCTTATGCATGTAATGCTCACCACTTCTGTTTTGTAGGCCAGGAACGTGATATACCTGGTTATTTCCAGATCATATTGCAGACCCCTTTGACTATAATGGGGTATGCTTTCACGTGTTACAGGTTGGATGTTATCTGAGATGACATTTCAGCAGCCAGAGGTGATACTCACAAGACCTAAGTATGGGTGCCGGGTGTTAGCACGGGTAGCTCTGACTTTCGGGCTCCCTGCTACATTGAGACTTGCTCTTGACAAGAAAAATACAATGTTATTTTTGTTATTGATGTGACACATCTGGAGTTAAGCATATGTTGCAAAGTGTACATTCAGTAATAATTAAGCATAATGGCTATCAATATTTGCTGCTGATATATTTAAAACCTTAAATTAAGCTGTGCCTACTAAAGGCCTCCTTTTGGAGGAAAACTGGAAAATTAGGGCTTTGTAACTATTTTTGCTAGAAGACTCGTGCTTGCATGTGTCTCAGGGTCTTCAGTTTTCCTTGGAAGTGATTTTTAATACCAGAAGTCCAGAGGTCATGTAAAGCAATTTTTTATTTCACTTACAGTATTTATTGGTTTGGAAACATGTTAAATCCATTCTTTTAAAACTTTTTTATGGGGCCATGAGCTTTTATATTTAGATTCCTAGCTATTGCACTTACATTTGTTTTTTTGTTTGTTTTTGTAAACACTTAGCTTCCAGTTTAACTTAATGAAAAACCTTATGTAAATATTAAGAAATTGGCTTTGGGCTAATGGAAGAAAAAGATGAAATCTGAAAAAGCATTTATATAAAAATTAAAAATTTCAACGGAGTATGGTAGCAAACCTCACAGTCATTTATATGCATATAAAAACATTAATGAATCTGCTGCAAAATATGATAATGGTGGCTGCGTCCTCATTGTATGGTTTCTTTGGGGATTCATACCATAGCATTCCAGTGTATGAATTAAACAAATTCTGAGTTAACAATTGACTGCTTATTTATTTTGTACTGTTAAGGCATGCAGCTTATAAAAAGATGCAGAAGCTGACGACTATATACATTGAACACTGGCTTCTACAGCTTTTGCCTAAGAACTGTTCCATGTGAAACATTTGTCATTTTTGCAAGATCTGTAATGTATATAGTTGTACAGTCTTTCCTTAACGTACTTTTTAAAGTTGTGTTCTACTTTTCATTAATCAATACTTGATATTAGTTCTTAGAGCTTTCTATGGCAAAAAATAAAAAAAAAAATAATTCTAAAGATGAGCGTAACACGTTTCTTTTTAATGAAAACTCAACTTCTACAGTCTAACTTGTTAGATTACCCACAGTTTGTACCTTCCTTTCCCTGATCTTTTTTGTTCATTAGGGGCTTAGTTTTTTTGGTGGGTTTCTTGTTTGGTTGGTTTTTGGATTTGGTTTGAGGGTTTTTTTTTGAGCATTTTTCAAGAAATTAGCTAAAAGACTCCACTGTGTGTTGTGATATACGCTAACTCTCAGAACAGGTGGAGCTGCTGTGGAACAGCCTGTCCAACTACTACTGTCATTGCAAATGAGCTAGAAATCAAGACAAAACATACGTAGTGAGCAGTGCAATGCCTTTCAGCTATCTCATGGTTAGGGCCCCTCTTCTTACCAGGTTGCTGACTAGTTATAATTTGGAAATGTTAGATTTTTGGTGAACTGTGGCTAACATGGAGAAAATTAGTTCATTTATATAAACTTATTACCAGTAAGGAATTTAATTTAATAAGCAACATATCAAATGATGTTTGAGATGCCTTTATCTCCTTGACTTAGGGCTTCCACCTACTTCTGCTAACATCAAAGAGTAGCTGACATCATCAGGACAGAATTAGGCCCAAAATAATACAGTAAACATGAAAGTAAGCAAAGGAGACACTGACACTGCACTGGCTGGATTATTTGCCTCTGTGTTAGGGAAAAAATCAGCTGTAATGACTTTGCAGTGACTGAAGTCAGGGCACCCTGTTATGTGGGTAAAACTGCAGAATTATGAAGCGTGGTGGCATCTGGAGCTTTTAAAAACAGAACTTAATAAAGGAGTGTCTGGCTAATCCTGGTAGAAGCACCAATTTCCAATATAGCAAATACAGGTTTGTTGGGGTTTTTCTTTTTTTCTTTTAAATGCATGATGCTATTATGGTGGAATTCCTCAACTAACATTAAAGATGCTTGTAAAATAGGAAAGTTGTTAAAATATAAAATGCGATTTATAAATGTTTACAAAAGTCACACAATTTTATTTAACTTTGGTAAAGTAATAAAAGGGTACATATGAGTCACAATCTTAACATTCTCATAAGAAATGATGAATACAGTGCAGAATGTTGCATTTACATTAAACGCTTAGTTTTACTCAAGCAGAAGGAAACAGGTAATGCAACAGAAAATTGCACGAGTAATTTTTTAAATGTGAAAATCGACTTGTCCTTTTGTGGTGAATTTAAAGCAGCAATGTAATTTTTGCTTAAATACTCCTTACAAAAAAAATGAGAATCTCTATAATTTCCTAAGTTTAGTATTTGTCAACTCAAACCCAATGACAAATAATTTCCTAATTGTTTCTCTGCCACTAAGTTATGTTCCCCTCACGAGTTTCTTAGTCCTGTCCTGTAGCATCCCGTAGTCCTTCTACCCCTGTTTAGTTGACAGGCACAAATGGTGGGGTATGTTTGGCAGAAGTGGGACAGGACTATTAGCTTTTATTTCAAAGATGCAGCAATAAAATGTTCTCTGATATTAAATGAATGTGCCCTTCTGATTCTAGTTTTGTGGGGAATTTTATCAGAAGTACTGTCTATTTTGAAATTGCCCATGATCTCTTCATCAAGATTTAATTCAGGAAAATGTAACATAAAGTGGATGAAGCCCTAGTATAAACATTTATTTCCAGTACGCAAATTTACAGGAGCTGCACTTCAACAATCTATAGTAAAGCAAAATGTCACCGGGATATGTTCTGTATACACTACTGCTTTAAATCCCAAGTTGTATTCCTTTCTCCAGCCATTTATTTTTCTTTGTTACTGGAGAAAAGTTATGCTTGCTTCTAGACAAACAGAATCATCCTTTAGCTTATTAATATACTGATTAGTATTTGACAGTGGAAATGATACAGTGAACACATAGCCTAGCCTAACGGCTTTGCAAATGCATAGGATTAAAAACAGCATTAAAAAGTGTGGGTGTACTTTGAAAAGTGAGATCAGAGACTTCAGTGTTTGTTTTCCATTTTGAAAGTATTTCTTTTCTTTTCTTTTTTTTTAGATTAAAAGTAGAGAGATGCCACAGTTTAAAATCCAACTGGATTTTTTTTTTTCCCAGCATGTGTTCCATTTTTAGATTCTGAAAGCCAGATTTAGCTTTTAGGTACCTTTTTTGTCTGCATCAGTTGAAAGTTAAGGTAGACACCTGAGGATTAGTGTCAACAAATTGATGCCAAGGAAATTAAATCTTTAGGAAATAAGGAGTAAAATGTCAATATCTTATTTTTATCCCTGAAGTAAGCAGTTGAGAACGCTCAGGTTGAGCAGCTCAGATCTGAACGCTGTCATCTGAAATCACTTCCTGGAGTAGAACCACACTTTACAGGACAGTGTCACACAACAAAGCTGACCTTCTTTTGTTATGCAGGATGCATGCAAAATCTGTTGGAATCTAGATCAATCAGCACAGTCATCAGCTGAAGATTAAATGAAAGTCACAACAATAATTGCAAATTCCTATCAGTTTCATCCTATATTACAGGGTGGTGAATTTTAGCCATGTGAGACTTACATCGTGGAGAACTGGTAGTGGATATTCCTTATGTGCAGCCCATAATACAGCTACTAAAACAGTGCTTATTCAGGGTGTTGATTCAGTCCATTAAAAAAGTTATAAGTACAAGCTTAAAAAAAATTCCCAACCAAACAGAAGGAAAAAAAAAAAAATGTTTTCACTGCACTGTTTCAGTGACTTGTGGACAGTTCCTGATGTTCTTTATAGGAATACAAGGAAGATTTAGGCAGTGCAACCACCCAAACTGTTTGACTTCAGCGTTACTTACACAGAATTCAGAGAGAGACAACTGCATTTCACCTTCTCTCTTAAGAAGCATCCTGAAATAAAAACAGCTTGCCTATTAAAGCTTTTCCCCTCAAAAAAAGCAATATTCCAATTGTTTTGCTAGACATACGTGGAAACATCCTATGATGTTACTGTTTTTAATTAGTGTTAAGTTTGAGACACTGTCATGGTTCCCCCAAGATTTTTCCAGTGTAACCAACAAGCAATGTGAGCTAGGTTCTGCAGCCCCAAAAAAATCCCAGCAGCTGGAGCCCCAAAACCAAACCAAACAAGCATCAAGTCAAGCACCCTTGCCTTAAACAGGCTGGTACTCTCCGGCAACTATCGATCTTGGCTACCCTTACTTCAGCTTGGCACAAGATGGAGTAAGGCAGACCAGAATCTATCATCTGTGTTGTACCGCTTTATTAAAAACCAAGGACTACATAAACCTCACGGTAAAACAAGGAGGCTGGAATTTAGGTCACCTGCTACCCACTGACACTGCAAAACATCAGCAGTTTGTCCCCTTCCTCATATCCATTGTTAAACCTCTGAAATAAGTCTCACAAGAAAGAACATTCCAATCTAATATTTGTTTTTGCAATTATCTTCTGTATCTATCCTCCAGCTCCCTCCCACAGTAAAATATAAATACAAAATATTCACAATTATTTTAATGGCAAGTATTCTCTTCTTCTTTCCCACTTTCTTTATGGTGTGTAAGGTGGTGGCTTTTCAAAAGGTGGAAAATATGGTGGTGAGTAACGAGGCGGTGCATTGGAGGACCACATATAGCTGGGAGATGGTGACACTGACTGGGGGTCATCAGAGAGGCCAGAAGGAGTGGAGGCTGGAAACACGCTGGAATGCTGCAGGGAGATAGCAAGAAGGCTGTAATGTAGCCGCTTGTTAATGCAAAGCCCTGGCAAAGTGATACTTCATTACCAAGCAGCGCAAGATTAACATTTCAAGGCTCACTTCTGCAAAACATACCTACATTCAAATAAGCATTCAAATAACTTGTTGCGTTCAAGGTAACCACAGCCTCTAAGTAACAGTTTTGCAAAAGGAAACTCCTGAGACCACAAACTGAAGACGGCATTTGAAAAAAAAAAACAAACAAAAAAATTCTCTTTCTTCACTTCACCTGCTGCATTTCCCAGAGGCTGGACACCTGTAAACTGATGAGTCTTTCTCTCAGATCTTGGGTTTCACACATCAGCCATTAGCAACAATGAACAGGCTGCAGATAATTCCTTTTTACACTACTTCTTTTCTTCATCACAAATAAAAAAACACCCAGAAATTAGTGATAACAAAATAATTTATTCCTTCAGTTAAGTAAAAAGCTTAAAAAGGTGGAGAAACAAAATTTGTGCATGCCCAAAGATTAATTTCTGCTCTCCAAAATACCTTTGTTATCAAAAATACCTTAGGCCTAAAGCCTCAAATGATGCGGCGCTGGCCTGCAAACCCCAAACGTGCCCGGCTGGAGGCCCCGGCAGAGGGAGAAGCACGAGGAGGATTTGCACCATGCTGTTAGGGGCATGGGAGCGTGCCAGGGACAGCGAGGCCAGGCTGCAGGCAGTGGTCACCATGGACAAGGAGGGAGGTGACCATGGGGTTCTGCCTCGGCAGGTGGAGGGATGACACTCTCTACAGTAATAGCGGGCTGTTTTCAAACAGCATCTTTCTTGTGTCACTCCCCTAATACCATCCTGTGATGGCTTACTAAGCAGATGTATAGACCACCAAAGCCCAGCCTGCTCATCAAGGACCTCACAGAAAGCCACAGGAACCATTCCCATTTCAAACACTGCAACAGCTCTTCCGTTGCATCTCAGTTGACCTAAAGCCCCATGGGTGGGAGCCCCCAGACTGCAAAGACCTTTGGAAGGGCACTGCCATGGTGACATGGCACCGACACTCGTTAGCAAATGCAGTCTTGGGTTATCACCGTCACCAAGCGCCTATGCCTGGCTGCCTCAGCCACAAGTCCTGGAAGAGAGCTGCCATGCCTGTAAGCTGCAGCCTGGATTTGTTAACGAAGCTGACAGCTGGGAAGATGGGTCTGCCATTTTAGAGCTGTGTGTGAAAGCCAGGCTCTTGCAGGGGCTGAGGCTTCCTTAGAAATTCTGGAGTGTTGGGGTTTTTTTCGCCATGAAAGATGTGTTGGATGAGTAGGAAGCAGTGACTTGGCCAACTCTGGCATCAGAGGAAGCCCAGGCTTTGAAAGGGATTTGAGCAGCAAGGCTGGGCTGGCTGTATGTGCTGTAGGACGGCAGGGGAGAAGGTGTCAGGGTGGTACGAACACTGCTTGGGTCAGAGCAGGGCTCAAGGCAAGAGAGGGTCTCCACAGCCAGAGGCCTTAGCTAATGTTTTCATGTAGGCCCTCCAGTTCCCTGGAAGATAAACAAGGCTCAGACCTGGAATTGTATTTGAAAGAAGGACTTGGCTATTTTAAATTTGGATTACCTCAACTGATGCCCAGCCTTTGACCTGGCTCCTAAGCCATGCCCTGTGCTCACAGCAGTGACACCCAGAGCCTGCCGCCCGCCCCGTGGGGCTGTCAGTGCCAGCAGAGCCCCAGCAGTACTTCTAGCTGAAACCCGGGGCAAACCCACCCGTGCTGAGATCCCTGCTGGTGCTGTGGCTGCAGTACAGACAAACCCCCAGTTAAACAGCGCGTCGTACCAGACAAGCGGCTGAGAAGAGGATTTTACAGCAGAGCTTGGTTTGGTATGCACTGAGGTTGTGTCCCGGTTTGAAGTAAAACCGAACCAATTTTCTGTTCTGTAATTTTACATCCCAGCTAGGCCTCCTCTAACTCTCTGAAATTAACGGCATATTGTGGAGAAAACTGCTCGTTCTCAGAGTGATAAGCCCAATGTTTGTGCTCCCTGCCAAGGGATGATATGCAGGGAGACCCTTGCTTATCCTTATTGCTATAACAACCAAGGTCAGCCAATTTCGTTATTTGCCCCCTTAGAGGGTCGGAAACGGAAAAAACGTAGAGGGGTCACATCAGTGGGGAGGAGTGGACAGGACAGGTGACCCAAACCTGACCAACTGGGGTATTCCATCCCATCTGCCCCATGCTCAGTATAAAGGCTGAGGGATCAAAGGGTCAACCCCCTTCCTGCGATGGCCGACGTCCAGAGAGGACTCTGTCTGTTCATCTGCCTTTGATCCCGATCCGTGTGTTCCTGACTCCAGAGCTGGAATCCAGTTCCCATTCGCCACTGAGTCCAGTCTGGGACTTCCCCAGTGCCTGCCGGTGACGTGACTGTCATCCTGGGAGCTTGATACGGTTTTGTATATATTGTATCTATTTCATTATTTTCTTCTTTATTTTTATTTTAATATTAATTTTTCATTAAAGTAGTTTAGTTCATTCTAAACTTCTGAATCTCCTTATCTCTTTCTCCTCCTCTCTCCTCTTTTAGGGGGGGAAGGGGGGGAAGGGCCATCTGCCGGTCCAGTTTTGGTAAATTCAGCCGAAACCACGACAGGTTGGCATTTTTGTGACTGTAAAAAGTTATACAACACTAGCGACTGTCCCGGGTTGCGTTAACCTCATAAATGAGTCACGAATCTGTATAAATAAGTCCTAGAAATTCCGATTAAGTATTCAAACATTTCTAGGAAGCCCTGACAACAATGTTGTCTAGTGGCACTAGCAATAAAACCAGAAAGGTTTAGATTCATATTGCCTCTAATGCATAGCTCTGATGAGGGCAATGGTGGCCATCACAGAGCACACCTCTTAGTTGATGTCTAAAACCTTAAGCTCTTGTTTATAAAAAGAAGTTTCCAGCCCTGATGGTTGCAAAGAAAACGTATGAAAACGTGTTAAGTTAACATCGGCACTGTGGTAACATCCACCTGACAGAAGAGCTGAGGAGGAAGTGTCCTCATATGCTTGGACAAGTGAAAGCTGATGCTGACAGCAAGGTTCACATGAATTCAGCATTTCCAACAGCACAGCTCCATAATTCAGAAGAGGAAGGGATGCATTACAGCAGAGGTGATGTTTGCAGGGACCGTTTTTAGACCAGCTGAAGTGCGTGGAAAAAAAACACAACAGAGCAGCTTTTCAGTCAGTATGTGACTTCAGGAGCTGAAACAGCTTGTTTCCAAAAGCTCATCTGTTTCCCTCAGACATAGCAGTTGGCCTAATAAAAACCAGCACCTGGACACCTGGCTTTGCCTCTCCCCTCAGAGCATTGCAGGAGCCAGAGGCAATGCCTATTTGTAATGTGGCCTCTACCAGTGAAGGACGAGGGAGGCAGGCAGCAGGTTCTGTTGTCTGCTCTTCAAGGACAACTTTCAGGAAAACACTGCCTGAACAAGAGGGAGCACTGCCAAGGACCGATGCCTAGTAGGAAAGATTTGGTACTCTCAGCAGGAACAGGAAAATTAAACTGTGTGAACGACGGGAAGACAGGTCCTGCAGACCGGCTGGGTTTAACCTTGCTGTGAAACAAGAAAACATCCTGTAACGCTCCCTACCTGAAAGTCGTATGCAGAATAGGGAGGCAGGTGAGGAGTGCTGTGGTAGTAGGTGTTGTAAGATGTCACTTGTGGTCTTGAGTAGTAGGAGACCGAAGGGTGTGCGTTTTCAACCGTACAGTTCAGAGTAGGGAGGGAAGGAGTCTGTGAAAACAAAAAGAGACTCTCAGTCTGCTAACCAAGTCACAGGAAGCTGACAGCTGAATGAAAGCAGAAATGATCTAAAGGGGCACTGTGTGTCTTCAGAGCTCGACTCTGCCGAATCAGCAGCTGGCAGTCTGGTCCCCTCTCAGGCAGCAGGTGAGTGCCGAGGTCATTTCTTTCCTCTGCCACCCCTTGTTTCCTCTTGGATTCCACAGCACGAGCTGGCAACAGCCCAGCGTGCACCAGTACTCTAACAACACAACGTTCAGATCACATCCTCACAAGTAGGAAGCAGAACCCGTTAATTTTGATTACTCTGTTATTCAGTGCATTTTGAGATCAGCATATTTCAACTCCTCAGGTACTGCTGTTCACAGACATTTCTATACATTTTTTTTTTTTTTGCAGAGGTTTTACAGGCTCTCTGGTGTGCATCACATCTCAGAAGGCCACAATGCACAGCTGGGAATGTGTCTCCTGTTTTGTTTGGGAAGATCCCGGTGAGCATAGGAAAGTTCAGAGTTCTGAAATAAGGCACCCTTAGTGCCGGGCCCAAGATTTGTTTGTAAGAAAAATATATTGCCAGGACAACAAATGCTTTTTTTCCTGGGTGTCTCCTTTTGTGTTATTCTCAAGGAGTCACAAGAGACTCAAAAAAACCCCAAATTTATCTGTTGAGCATTCATTTCTCCCCATTGATTTGTCCTCTGCATAACAAAACTGTATGGAAGGTAACAGGCAGCCTAGTTAAGTGAGGGTATTTCAAAGCTCACGTTGTCAGGACAGCATTTTTTTCATTATCTGAAGCTTGAAATCTTTCACCTGGTTTTGGTCCTCAGTTCACTGCCTCAGATTCTGCACCACGAAGAAACCAGATGGAGAATTTCAGCCTGACAGGGGAGCTTAAAACAGTCTGTAAAGCTCAGAACCCTACTACTGCTACAAAAATCAACAATTCATGAGCAACCACCACACATTTCCTTGTAGAAGGTCAATGTTATGAAAAGAAAGATACATTTTTAAGAAGGAGCTTATTTGTATTCATCCTGGTATTGCCAACACCTCTGAGAAGGTTCCTTTTGAAAATACAGTCTCCTAATTCTGTTCATCTTTTCTAGTTGTGTGCAGCTGGTGACACCAGATCAGAAAGGTGAATCATTTCCACTTTCTCCTCACAGTTACCTCATGCCCTTCTTTCCAGCCTGATGGCAGTGATGCATAGATCATTTGCACTGAAATGCCAGTAGCTGCTTTCATGATTATTTTTAAAAGGCAATTTGCCTGATTTGTTTCATTTAATGCACAGAGAAATTGGTTCCATCTTACCATGTCTTTGAAGCCTCCAAGTATCGCTGCTGTAATGATCCCCAGAAAGAGCCCCACTATGTTCAGAATCGTTGCCGACCAAAGTAAGTGGTAAAGGTGGATGATGTCCTGGCAGCTGCTGACATCAATGTATTCATAGTAGCCTCCAGAAATCTCCACTCTGCTAGATTAGAAAAAACCCAACAATGATAAAAAAAAGCACCGCACTTCATAAAACCTAAGCACTTCTGTTGGACAGTAAAATGCATTCTGCAATTTAATGACAAGCCTGGACCTAACTACTGAGGAAGTGGGGATAAAGCCTGCTAGATCCCATGCTTGTGGCATCTGACATCTCCCTGCATGGCAACGGCAGAAGATGGCTTGATCTGTTGCGAAATAAACAAGTCCTACAAGGCCTGGAAATACTCAAATGACCTTGAGTCTGGATCTGCCTCTTGTTTCTATCATCTGAAATCCCCACAGAGGTGCTGGAGGCTTCCCAAGGACAAACTGGTCTTGGAATTACCCAGGGAAATCACCCCGTGCCCTGAGGAGTGGCAGCTGCCCCCCAGGGCAGGGCTGGCTGCTCCTCACAGGCACACAAGAAGCTGGGTAGGACAGGCACGGGAGGGCACAGCTGGCCTCCTGACACTGCAGGAGTTGGCCACAAAGCTCGTCCAACTCAGTCGCTCTGCTCCAGCTGCCTGCCTTTTGCAGCTCTGCAACAGCATGGGCTGGCAGGGCCCCTGGGCAGAGAGCGGTCTTTCTGCTCACATTTTTAAGCTTTTCCACATGCAGAAAAGAGATGGAGAAAACTCAGTTGAACCCACTTAGGTCATTATTTTGGAAAGGGAAGAGCAGCTCCTGCAACACGTGGCCTGGAGTCTTGTATGCATGATTCTTCAGTATTGACTTCTCTCTGACTGCAGCTTGGGGGAACAGGTTGGCCTTTGGCGTAGCTTACCAGATGTAGTGGGCTACAGAAAGTTTCCCTTAAGAAAAACATATTTATCAGGGACAAACAATACTAAGGTCTTATGAATGACTTGTCTCCCAGCTCACATATGGGGTTAGGCTCAAACTGCACAAGAGCTTTGAGGAAATGGGGAAGAACAAGCTCATATTTTAAGGCCAAGCAGCTGGAGATCCAGGCTCAGCTCCCCAGCAGACTCTGCAAGGCCTGCAGGAACCTGCCCCCTTTCACAAGAGCCACCCTCCTTCCCTTATTACTCAATTTTGGTTTCTTCTTTTCCTTTTTTCCATATCTTGTTGTAGCGGGCCACTGCAGAAGACACTGCAACAAGGAGACAGGGATTTCAAGCAGAATCGAGGCAGAGCGTAACCACAGGTTGTAAAAGCCTGTATGTTAGACTGCATGACCTCTGTATAACCTTAGCACATACTGTGGCTGCCTTTAACAATACAACCTGTATGTACTGTTTGCAAGAGCTTGTTCCTATGGAGATGTTTGAGAGTGTAGAGCTCTCAGCAAGCTTTGATGTACCACCAAGAACATTCAGCATCATACAGATAAGTACAGCATGTACTTATCCATGGCAAGGGGCTTTGATGCTGCCACAGCCGGGGTTCCCAGCACCATGAGAGATGCCAGATTGCTGTCACTTTTTCTATCATTTCCATCCTTTACATAATAGGTGAGCTAACCAGCCTTGAGTGCCTGTGCCATTCTTACTGAGATCCCAAAAGAACCAGCACCTCCTCAGTCCACAACACTTGTGTGGTACTAAGCAAGACAGAGATGGTAACTTATATCAGAGATAGGAAAATGGGTCAGAGGCAGGACCCTGAACCAGCCTGACTGGGGAAAAAGAAAAAATAATAAAGTTACAAGTTTTTCTATTCCAATCACTTCTCTGTGTATCACTCTCTTCAGCTAGTAGAAAGAGATCGTGTTCTGTAAATTGTCAAAGGGAAACGTGAGCTTCATCCCTCTGCAGTGGCTTCCACAGAAACAAAGTCCTACAGAGACCAGGGATTACTCTTCCCAGCATGCAGAACCACCCTCTCCCAACAGCAGCTTTTGATCTTCCTCCACCACAGCCAATGATTTAAGTGGGGACCAGCCCAACTAAGTACTGTGAGAAATGCTAAGCCTGAAACAGCCCTAGGCAAGAGCCAGCCCTAAAAAGATCAATTTATTAATTGCTTGCTGACACACATTAGACACTCCAAATAGTGTGAGCAGCTCATGCTGTAAATTAAGTTGGCTTAGGCACAGTAGCCAGATCTAATGCTGGTGTGTTCACTATGCAGTGGTTCTCGATTGGTGACCACCCCTCTGACTCATCTTTGCACAGTGCTGGTACATCTTCCAACCTCTTGTGGCCATGAAAGACATTCATTGGGCAGAGAGGATGCTGATTTATGAACAGGCAAGTGGCACCAGCCTGCGAACTCTCCTCCCTGTTAGCAGGGTGGAGAATGAAACCGTGACAAGGTGAAGAAGAACAGTGTCCCAGTTTTCACATCTTCAATCTTCTAAAACAGAATAAAACCCAGGGAACAAGCAGTGCCAACAGAGAAGGAAGGTGTCAGGACAAGGGACCCTCAATAGGGAAAACTGGGGAAGGCACCAAGCATGAAAGTAATGGAAACTCCTGCTCTCTTCATTTTTCCAGCCAGGCTGGCCTGGAGCATGCCTACCCATAGCTGGGACTGCTTTAGTGTATTTCACACACCCCTTTACTTGATGATATTTTGCCTGGGAGTCCTTTGGCTAGCAGCCACAGCTTAAGATCCATTCTCACAACAGCTGTCATTAACAGATACTTTGCTCCTGCCCTGGCCTGGCCCTTCAGACACCTGTAAACCAGCATGACCACTCCTCATCCTTCCCACGGCCGGGAATGGTATTTTTAGCTTACTCACTTTCCACAGTTGTACAGGTCACAGCAGAAGCAGGTGTTGGTCTTTATTTTTGGTGTGCAGGGTGCACGGCGCTGTGGGTGACAGATTGCCTGTGTGAATCCAGAAAAAATGGATAAGGAACATAAAGACACAATCACCAAACACGGTTTCTGCTGCTATTTGGCCTACTCTACATGTAGATTTTGCACTGATCTCCAGATTAGCCCCAGGCTGATTTTTCTTTCCTTATCTTGCAGCACAGCTCCTACAAAGTATGCAGTTATACTGGAATAAAGACGCACTAGACTAGAACAGGCCAGCATTTCCTTTCACCACAGGGAAGTCATAGATAAGCACATGCCTGCCCAGGAAGGGTGTTGTGCAGCTCTAACAAGCAGCCGTGACCTTGCTGAATTAACACTCCTCACCACACAGCAACTCAGAGCAAAGAGCTGTCAATCGGATGATACAAACTGAGAGCAAGACTCTCATATTGATGAATAACTGACTATAGTGGTTTGTTGTCCGCCCGTGGGCGGTAACACCCAAATTCACCTGGATGGTCTTTGGGCTCTTTTGGGAAAAGAGAATGGATGCCACCAATGCCACTGTGTAGCAGTTACTTTGCATCTCAAACAGGCGTTTTAATTTGGAATATAGTGGTTAGTCAAAACTACTTGGAAACTTGTGAGGAAATCTCAGAGACTCTCAGTGTACAGCAAAGACAGCCAAAGATGTCTACACACGGTATCAGTATGTGGCAGGAACATCTGTCCTGAACGGGCTTCTCTTTGGAGAAGACAACACCCTGCTCCTGTAATGAATGCACAGCTGAAGATCTAGAGAAACTGGTGCATATTCCTATCCTCCATCTCCTCCTCTCCACCTGCTCCTTCTCTAATGTGACAATATGGAGGAATTCACTCCCTGAGTCCTCCTGGCACCTTTCTCCCACCCCAGGCCCAGCCTCCCACCCCCTCCTCGCTTTGCAGACCTCCAAGACACCGGAGCAGCAGCCTGGCAGCAGGTTCTTCCACCTGCACCATGAAGCCAGCTCCTTCATGGAGACAGCACAGCTGAACCTGCTCTCACCTCTGGTGGGGTTGTGCTCTTGGAGTAGTACTGACATCGCCCTGCGTACAGCGGCCTCAGATCCTGCCGACGAAAAAGCACCAGGCTTAGCATTGCAGCAAAATTAAAATGAGCCAGCTGGCGTGGGGAAAGGACCCAGGCTTTAGAGAGACCCTGCTCTCGCATCAGCTCCTCAGTACTGTGGCTGTTCTGCAACATCCCCACCCAGGGCAGCCCCCCTGAGCCCCAAGTGATGTCTAACCCTGGTCCTTGGAGGCAGGTATTTGTTGCAGCTAGCATGGGAGGAGCAGGCTCTTAAGTTGAGCTCGATTGGGTGAGGGTGGCCATCCTGAACAGAATGATTCATTCCTCATCCCCCCAGACACACCCCAGGGCTGCCTGACGTGTTTCTGAGGGTTCTTCATGCTGAATCATAACAATTTCTCATTAAATTGTTGGAAAATTTGTCTTTCTGGGCTCTTGAGTGACTTGTGGGAAAGCTGTGGAGGAATACCAATGGCTCAGCCTGCAAACATCCATTAACATCTTACTTTGGGGCAGCCTGGTCCCCAGGGCAAAACCTCAGGGACAACAACGCTGGGTGTGTATTCGCACCAGCGAGTCCTTCCCAGGAGCAGCTGGACTTGCTCTCTGGGCGTCTGATCCGAAGCTTGGGAAGGCTGGGCAGCAGCAGGCGACAGGGGGAACACTATGTGCTAGTGTGGCAGGAGCACGTCTCCAGAAAGACAGTGACATTTTTGGGCTGTTAGGGGATGAAGTGAGGCCAAAATCACGTCTGCTCATCAAAAGGCAGAAACCAGAGCCCTTGTCATCCCAACAGCTCAGCTCTGGCTGCCTCAGACACGCAGACATCCCTGGGGCCAGCCAGGAGGAGGTGCCAACTCATGCCATCAGCTGACCCATGAGGTCAGCAGCTAAAAATCCCACAGCAGGTCTGTGGGGCTCAGACCTACACGGGCAGGATCAGGAATCAAAGGAGCTCCGCCATTTTATCAAAGCTAATGCTTCACATGCCCTCACAAGGGGGGTCAGAGATGGCCAAGACTTGTCGGTTGCACCCCGACAGATGGAGACCTATCACGCAGCTGAGCCCTTTGCTCTGCCAGCAGATCCTGCCGTCCAGCTGCCTTCCCACCACTGGGACACTCAGGGATGGGAAAGGGGAGCTGAATTTGCCAGCTGACATGGGGAGCTTCCACTTCATGGGTAATTCTGACCTGAAATTCTTTCCCATTCTGATCACAAATAAACCTTTTTAATCCCATTTTGCCAAAAATTTTTAAAAAAAGTCATCAAACTGCAGAGTTGCAAAACAAAAATATGTTCACAGTTACAAATTTCAATTAAAAAGTTGAAATGGAATTGTGTTTCTTCGTTTCTATGCTAATAACCGAAGCTTCTGCACATCCCACTGTACTAGCGATCGGTCATGACAGCAGTAGTTTGTATTTTTTTAAGTCATCAAATGGAAACTGAGAACCCACTGCAAGTGCTTCCTGTTTATCCTGTAACATTTTAATGAGCTTCGTATCAAATGGCTTCATTCGACCACAACATCCAGCGGTTCAATCAGCATCAAGAACTACCCCTGCTAACATTTAAAATACCATAGATGTTACTGCTCGTATATTGTCCCTTGGCAATAGCTGTAGTTCACATTACATCTTACAGTTCTGAGACTCAGTAAACACATAAAGCACACACACACACAAAAAAAAAAAACCCTAAAGCAAGGTTTTAAGATCTTGAGGCTTGCTGCTAATTTCAAAATATTTTTGAACTGATACATTTTTCTGAAGTTTATAATTGAAAACAGCATTCAGCACATGACATATATTTACAGGGTTTGATGTGGCCTGATACAGGATTATGGACACCATCACCTGTATTCCTAGAGTAAAAGCATTGCAGGACCTGTGTTTTCCTGGAAGCACTTACTATGTGTCTGGCAGCAAAGACACCGTCTACTATGGCACAGCAGAACGCAGCAATGACGCCAAAGCTGATGAAGACGATCGATGCAACCAGCTGAGAAAGGAAAACAAAGCGAAGTATCATCTGCCTCTCCACAACCAAGCATTTTGTGCCCTCTCCAGAAGCATACATAAACCACAGTCAATAAGCCCTCAAGCAATCAATGACCCAAATGTTTGCCCGGGCGGCACAGACTGGTCTCATTGAAGGCAATGGGATGTGCATCTCAGAGGAGAGCGTCTGCTCCTGCATGGTGGCAGGAGTAGTAGTGTTGTGCCAGACTGGTTCTCTGGGGACTCGATGTTGTAATGCAAGTTCTTCCATGACTCCAAAGTGCTAAACTTAGGCTGAGGATACACCTCCTCTTCTGGCTGCTGCTGTCCTTAACTCTTCCCTGGTGAGAAAGGAGGGGTGTTCTTCTCTCCCCAGCCTGCAGCACTGTGGGGAGCGGTTCCTGTGAACACATCCCAAGCTTTAAGGTCACAGGAGGCTGCTGTGTGCAAACCTCTCTGGTGGGACTACACCTTCAGGAAACAACCTTTTCATGCAGGCATAAGAACAAAACCATGAGACCAGAAGACAGGTGACCAGCCTACGCCATGGGTGTTGTACACCCTCACAGCAGCCTGGCTGGGCTCCTCAGTGCTGGACTGCAGTGAGCACAGCCCATGGGGCCTCCTCCTAGCTTGGGGGAGCTGCAAGGAGAGAGATCTCCACCTTCAGCTCCAGGAGGCAAGTCAGATGGGTCTGATCCTCTTCCACTGGCCCCATCCTGCCCATTCTTAAAATTAGGGCAAAAGCATTCAGAAGGTAAACGAGAAATACTCAAAACTCCAACCCAACTATGACAAACAGTCTCTACCCCCACTACACCACTTTAAACACCACCTCTGCCTAAAGTGCCAGTGCTCAGCTGGGGGAACCACACACAAGTGCCGACAAGACCCCTCTCCTTGCTCCTGAACAGCAGCTCAGCCACTGCCAGGAGGCTCCAGACCAGCTCATCACACACAGAGCTCTCAATACCAATCCTAATCCCCCCCACGAAAGCGCATGGGGCATACCGACATGGCTGTGGAGGGAGGGCAAGTGCAGCATTCAAACAGAAAGGTTCACAAAGATGTAGCCTGGGGAACACCAGTATTTCCATTTAAAGAACTGCAAGCTTTAGTGGGTTTTTCCCTGGTGCTTCTCTAGTCCAGTGATCACAGCCTTCAGGTGTTGGTCACTGGCAGCTGTTAAAATCTGCTTCTCCACAAGTACAAATGTGACTCTGCTCCTTGGGAGCTTGGAGCAAAAGTAAAAATCACCAATAGTACAAATACAAAGATAACAGTTAGCTTGGCAAGGACTGACAGCTATCTCAGGCCTCCTAGCACGGGGATGTTTGTTTTAAAGCTCCAAGTGCTAAGTTTGCTTGAAAACCTTGGTTCCTGCCACTGCACAAGTGTTCAGTTCTCAGAAAGACAAGCCAAATCCCTTGGCAAGCAAAAGCCAGAAGGATCTTATATGTATTTCTGAAGTATCTCAGGATTTTTAGGTTAATCACACTGTTTTTACCTAAACCTCCCTCAGTGAAAACAGACCTTCCTCCAGAAACATGCACACGCAGACCAGGTCAGCTTGAGCAATGAGTGGAGATGCAGGAGGGCTCACTTGGGACAGTGGAAACGGTCCCTGTACAATTGCTTACTCCAGTTAGCTTCAAAATGAGATCAAATAAAATGGTTTTCTAGATTAGGCAAGTATTCAAGGCATACACTGTCCTACTGCAAATAAAAACTGCAGCAGTAGATAGAGCAGACTGTGAAATTAGCCCAGTGACTGCACAAACAAGTCATGGTCACTAGTAACAAGCCGTTACTGGAATATTAGATGCTGTGCCACAAAGTACTTGCAGATGGCAGCAGGTGGCAAGTTTTCCAGGATCAGATCCTATGCTGGAACCCTGTTTCTGTCAGGTGTAAACACCAGCATTTCACCCCTACCCAGACCCACACCATCTCCACATCTGGGTCACAGCTTGCACCACCCACTACAGCAGTCACACTGTTTCACTACCACAACCAGTGAAACCACACAGGGGGAGAAAGCACAGCTTCTTACTTTCCCGGTGGAAGAAATGGGTTTTATGGTTTCGGTTATTTTGTAGCAAGTTTAGTTTTTCTCTGTACTTTGTTTCATACCTACACGAAAATGATAGTCTCTCTAAATAGCATGACCCCTGGAGATGGGAAGTGAGCCAAACACCGAATATACACAATTATGGTGTTTATCGGTTGCCCCTGCCTGCAGATAGGAGCTGCTAATGTGGTTATTTAAAATAAGAGAAGGTTAATGATGATACTTTCATAACAGTCCTACTAGGATATAAGGATCTGGTGTTAGAAATAGGTTTGCTCGCTTTATTTACACAGTTACCCCTCTCTCAGCTGGAGAGAGAAAAGCCTGAAAAACCAAACACTGAGAATTTATGATAAAGAAAATCAAACAGCAAATAAAAACATACAAATTCATTTTAAAAATCCCATGGTTTTCTGCTAATCTTATGATTTGCCAACACGATTTTTGATCCGAGGTTGACAATACTGTTACTGCAGCAAGCAGAAGTCCCTCTCAAGAGCTGTGTAATAGTAGGGATTGGTCTTTGCTCATCTAACTCCTGCCCAAGTCAGCCACACTGAGTAGCATTTGGACAAGAAAAGACAAACTGGGTTCAGACAATGCAGGAACCACGAAGCAGGAGTGTCATGGGCTGAGGTTCTCTTCAGGCCACGGTCCAGCGACACGTGGGTTGTGAAGCTGGTGGTTATTACTTTTCCATTGCACAGATGCCTGTCACAACGGCATGCAAAACGCTGACTCCTCACTTGAAAACTGCTGAGCGGGCGGCTGGGGTGTAAGTCAGAGCTCCTGGCAATGCTGGCGGGCAGGTGGGCCTCCCTGGGGACACGAAAGTTCTCCCTTACTCTGACATGTGGGAAATGCAGACACGTGGCATGAAAGCCAATAGGCTTGGGTGGGAAAAACAAGAGGTGTCTATTCCTGTTGGCAGGAGAGAAGTGGATAACTGCTTCAGATTAGCTCTCCCCGTCAGCCACGCCAGCTCGCTCGACTCCTCGCGCTCCCCAGCCAGCTTATGGGCAGAAACAGCAGCAGAAATTGCCTCTAGCTCTTCTTGCCACCACTGAGGAGCAACTGTGTAACAAGCACACCAAGCCTGCCTTTTAGCAAACTAGGACACTGGGAAAGCTCACAGAAGATCAAAAAAAAAATAATCCCGCACTGCCAGTGACATTATGGAAACATATAATGGACAAAGCTGCCACAGTAAAGTGTTCCTGGGCAAGGAGGAGATGTTACTAAAGCATGGGGACGATAAGTGACAGCTACTGCGTGTCCTCTGTGTGGTCAGAGCAGACACGCCAGCTGCCAGTCGAGGCAGCAGTGATGCAATCCCTGCAAAGCTGGGTCACGCATGTTTTTTAGGACACAAAATGATAAAGAGATGAAAAGAATAAACATGGGCTACCCAGAGCTCTTCAGAATAAACAAACAAATCAAGTCAGAGCCACACTGTCACTCATGGGCACTCCTGTGAAGAACGCAGGACTGGCATTAACATGGCCATTGCTCAATCAGACCCTGACACGTTGGTAGTACGTGAGCAAGAGGCTTGGAAACCCTGCTAGGACAGAAATAACAGGACACACTGCTCTTGCAGAGTCAGGGTGAAAACAACAAAAAATATCCACTGGAAACCCCACCTGCCCTGCACCCTGTCTGACTGCGGGAAAGGCAGTTTTCCCCTCCTACAGGGCCTGCCTCACCCTCTCCCTC
The DNA here is from genome assembly GCF_964106895.1 of Numenius arquata. Taxonomy (NCBI): domain Eukaryota; kingdom Metazoa; phylum Chordata; class Aves; order Charadriiformes; family Scolopacidae; genus Numenius; species Numenius arquata. The sequence continues at coordinate 10,147,811 of NC_133580.1, forward strand.
CTGCTCTGCAGGGAGCATGCTATTGGCAAAGCAAAGGGCAAGGCAGCCCAGCCTCTGGATTAGGACAAACAGGAATTTCTCGCAACTCCCTCTGCAGCTTGGAACAACGTGCCTTAGCCTTGGCCAGCAGCACACCTTGCTAATCTGATCCCTGAGCCCCCGCACAGAGGCAGCTCCATCCTTGCAAAATCAGGCGGCAGCACTGGGGTAGTGGGACAGGCTGCAGGGCCAGCACGATCCCTGTGTAGCCTCATCTGAGAAAGGTTGGAGGGGTGCTGCCAAAGCATGGGGCAATCACTGGGGAGGGGGACTGCAGCCACTCGAGGAGGGCCAAGCAGAGGCAGGCATGCCCACAGGGCACTCCATGAGCTTGACTGTACCTCCCCACACACTACCTCTAGCCAGCCACATGAGGCAAGCAAAGCAAACAGGCTAGGAAAGATTGAGCTTGATAGCCTGCCCAGACCGCATTGGGTACCAACTTGTTTTGATCTCTCTCTACCCACCCCTTTTGCTAAATTCTCCCGAAAGACTTCCCCCCGCCCTAAGCCCTGTTACTGACACTCTCCAAGCACTACAGCCCCCGCTTTCAAGGCACAGGGAAGAAGATGAGGGGATTGCTAAATAGCATCTGCAAGACATGTTTAGGGGCCATCAGAGACCCAGTCAAGTCCACACAAGTCTCCTGTGCTTGCCAAAGGGGGTAATCTGGTCTAGCTCTGTGCCCGCTGCACTGAGAGACCCTCTCCTACTCCCAGCACAAGCTCAGTTGTGATCGTATCGTATCGGCAGTGCTGGTCTCATCTGGATTGTGCTATCTGCATGTTCACTGCCCACCTGCTCTCTTCTGAGCATTGCTCCCATGGGATGGGACAGCAGAGACCTGCCCAGGCAGTGGCTGCCCAGTACCAGCACACAAAAGCCTCCTTGCAGTGCAAGGAGGGAACCCAGGAGTGTTATGGTCCACACATGTGGCCTAGACAGCATCTTCTGTGCTTCTCAGGTTCCCAGCTGCTGCTTTACAGCATGCAAAAGTTTCTTGGTTTTCCTTCCTACCTGAAGAGATGTTTGGAAACAAGGATCAGCAACGTGCATATTAATCAGCAACGCTGGAGGAGGCAGTTGCTTTTCAGTTACACTAGGCTTCATGCTTTTCGTCATGTCGATATCTCAAGTGACTTTTTCTCTAGATGTATCTAGAGCAGAGAGCTCTGAACACCCTGTCCTCGGGAAGGACTTTGTGCTGGGCCCTCTGTGGGCTTTCACCTCCAGTCTCTGGGCTGGCTGTTGCTGTTACACCTCTCTATCCTTTGCTTAGAACAGACCGTGAAGCACTGACTATCTTGAAAACTCCAAACACTCAATTTCAAGCCCTTTAAAAAAATCCCACTGAGTTCAATGAGACTGTGGAGAGTCACTTTGTGCTTCCTTGAGCATTTTGTTTCTTTAATTTAAAAATATCAGGGTTTAACAGCCTTGTTCTCCTGGGCTGCCAGAAATCATATCTAGTTCTCAAGAGGTATGTAACGCTACCCTGGAAGAGTATGAAAAGCAATAATACTCTTTACATACAAAATTTGAGTTACTGTCATTCTTTTAAAAAAGTTTTTATAATGAACTTACCATTTGCCTTTTGTTTTCTATCAAGTTTGATCCAATTATTCCAAGAAACGACCCAAAACCAAGCTGAAAAACAACATATCGTTAGCATTTAGATCAGGACAATATCCAACATGTTTTACATACAGACAGAACACAATAAAATCCAGAAGCAGCAAAAGAACATACTGCGGATGTGTGAGCACTCTTCCTTCAGCAAGGAATCAGTGGAGTTTCTCACTAGCAGGAACTATCAAGTGTATCCCTTATCTGACACTAAAAGCATGTGCGGAAACCAAAAGGATGAGGTCTGAATTCCAGCCCCTCCCCAGTGATGCTGAGAAATGGCTGGTGGATGAGAATATACATTGCTGTCTTGAAACAACCCTACAAACACTCAGGAGCCACCAGATGCAAACCTAGAAGGACCACATCACTAGCATCTGCAGGACTAGTCTTTTGGGATCTCACCAAGGGTGTGAGCAATCACCTAAGTTTTCAACTCAGAGAGTTTCTTGATGTGAAGTATGAAATAAGGGAGAATTATACTTGGGAAGATTTAGAAGTTTTCTGCCATCTTCTATTCCTCCCTCGTTTCCAGGGGTGAGGATGCATCAGCCAGCGTCTTCCACCAGAAGAACTCACGCCAGCCCAGCCAACAGAATAAGCTGCTCCAGCAAAAGCATCTTTCCTTGCTGCCTTAACTGACAACATTGTTCTTATTTCAGGTCAGTGAAGACAACCAGGAGTGCGATTTCCCAGCTCCTTTCTCCGTAGCCTTACGCTATTTAGCTACACTAAATAGAAGTTTTTAGGACAGAGGACACCTCAGCCAGGCCAGAAACAGGGACTTCAACCAGGAGCCATGGACTACAGGAAGAGATGCAGAAGTACTTCTGTGTCACACCGAGAAAGGTCTTTGACCAGTGTAGAGCATATCCAACTCCATCTCTGAGAAATGCTGGAAGAGTCCTACAGTTGGACTACTCATATTAAGCAGGTACAAACCCAGTCAATAGACTAAGAGGCAGTGAAGATCTGGGTCAGAATGCCAAATAACTGGCCAACTCCTCAGGAAGCACAATAAGGCACAAGACAAGCTGCAGTGACTCAAGAATGAGTCAACTAACCTGGAATCAATATTTTAAGATCCAGGAAGAGAAAACAAAGGTTTAATAAATCTGATACTAACGAACAGTGGCACGTGCAGAGATTAGCAGACACAAACGTGATGAGAAGTTGGGCTTAACTCTTTCCCTGCTCTGCTTAAGCCCAGTAACATTTGGTGCAGTGTCTTGGGCAGCAAGGGCTGCTGGCTCAAACTGCAGGGATTAAAGCAAAGCAGCCGATGAGGCTGCTGCTTCCCAGCTCCTGACTCCTTGCACTCTGAGCTCTCGGCGACCATTGTCCTCACATCAGGGACAAACTACCATGGTGGGAAGCACAGCAACAAAGCCAGGTGCTGCTTAACACTGGGGTAGCAGGCAGGCAGGGCAGAGAGCCAGGGGCACTGCTGAACTGCCCCACACTGATCTCCTGGTGCTTCTGGGCTTATTATTTTGCTCAGCTTGGGCAAGCAACAACCCCCACCTTCCCCAAGCGACAGGAGTTTTACAGCTCAATTCCAACCCTAAAACCTGGGAGATCCAGGCGTTAACAGTGACATAGATCCATGCATTATTTTCATATAGTGGTGTTTAGCAGCAAGAAAATTATATGGTGACACACACCTAAGGCAAATGCTCAAGAAAAATGTTTTGTGCCCTTTGAGCTTGGTCAAACATGTTTAAGAGGAATGTTCACGTGGCACTTCAGAACAGCCTCAAACCAAAAGGTGAAATCTTAAAGACAGTTTAAGACAATTCAAAAAGAAGAAATTAGAGCAAGTCTGTACATCCAACATGTGAAGACCAAATAAATCAGTGGATTCTCATTAATTAATGGGAATTGTCATTGCATTAATGGGAAAACCAGTCATTCTTCTAAAGATGGGACAAAGAGATCTTAGCAATCTGTATCAATTGCATCACTTATTTGCTGGTGGATATGATCTGCTGAGATGTCTGTTTAAAAGGAGGGCAGGACACAACATGAATGTGTTTTTCCAGAGTAAAGCCCCAGGCCAACACACTTGAGAAGGAACCGTTACAGAAGAGGTTTGCCAGTCAAAGTTTAAGAAAGGTCATCCAGTTACACAGATGCTGGAAGCTGGTATAACTTAGAGACAACGTGTATCTCACAGAGCCTCACTTCCACAAGGGTGCTTGATCTCTGCACCCAACTGTTACTCTTGTCTGCTGAGCATCGCTGTTACAGTCTGGGCTTCCCAGGCCCAGGGCAGTCATCCGGCCACGGGTGAGGATATTTCCCACAGGGGCACAGCCAGGGTATTGACAGATGTAGTCGAGAAGGTGTCGGTGGTCATGGCGGAGGGTGAAGGCGGCCTGACTATAGGACATGTGATTGCACCCTCCGCTTCAGCTCGTCCAGTTGTGTCAATGAGGAACTGCACTGTTTGGGAAAAAAAATAAACCAAACCCCCAAAAAACCCACGCAAACAAAATCCCACTGATGCGTGGAAGGTCTGCAGTGCTCACTTTTGTCCTTCTTTGAGAGCAGAGGCCTGGAAAGATAATCCCCCACATCAGACAGCCACTTCTTTGCATGTTTCCTCCTTGCATAAGAGGTGTTTGCCCAAGACACACAAGCCAAAGGAGGAAAGAACAGTACATTAGGCATGGCAGCAATGAGACATCTGATGTGCCATGAGATGGATCCATGGATCTGGTTCACCCACCACACAAAGAGACTTCTGGCTCTATCTTTTCCTTACCAATGCAGGGTATTTGGGGTATGACTAATGGTGGTGCACCACCAATGGTGCACAGAAAACCCTGATGGAGATGCACACAGGCCTAACATTCATGTGAAGTTCTGGATGGCAAGACCTGCAAGGACCTGTTTCTTCAGGGCTGTGGAAACCACCTGCCTGGAGACAGCTCACTGAATCCTCATGCACCACAGCAAGCCCTTTTCCCACAGTAAAGGGAGAAATCCCAGCTTGTTACAAAACATCAGCTATTTTAAGCACCTGCTGAAGCATCCAGCCTCACACTGAGATGTTTTCCTGTGCAGGGAGATAGGCGATGTTGTCACACATTTCCACACAGCAGGTTAATGAACTAACTGAGAGGAGGAATTTGGTGACAAACACAAACTGTCAGGGTGCCTCTGAATAAAGTAACTCAACACCCTTCCCAAGTCCAGGAATTTATTAATTCCTTGAGTAGACTGAGTCTAACAGAAGCGTAAGCGATGCTGACGTTCCAGGAGCATAAATAGCACAGGAGATGTCAAGAGGACGTGAACAACATGCTCTACCCATCTGCATCAGTTTGCAGGACCTGCTCTGAAGCACGAGGTTCATCTCAGGCTGACAGAGCGTGGGCTAAGCGTGGAGAGTTTGAAGCCAGCCTGTCACCTTTCTCAACACCTTCCTTCTATACTTCTCTTTAAAAAAGATCAAGCCTAAATGCAGGAGTTACCGCGAAAAGCCAGAAAACCAATTCTAAACCAGAGGCCCAGCACAGTCTGTAACAATATTCCACACTAACGGCTGTAAAAGGGCTTTCTTCAGTCATAGAAGAGCTTCTCCATGGAAAAATACAAACCTCCCTGAGATCAGCAATGTGTGGCAAACAAATCAAACCGCAATAAGACAAGAACAAGTCTCCACCTAGTTATCTGGGCTAGCTTTAAGCCTCCAGCTTTGAGGCTCCAAACCTAAATGCAGAGCACTCCACAGCTGTTACACCAGGAACCCGTAGCTGTGGGGCTGCAGCTACACTCAACCCACTGAGACACCTAATTTGCCTGCAGCTCAGTCTTTTCTGTGCTTCTTTTTGACCATGCCTCAGACATGTGCAGGAACAGACCGGGACTTGCTTTCCAGCTCATGTTAGATCTCTGCTCCTGCTGGGAGGGGCACAACGTACTTGCCCTTTACGCTTCTGCAGGACGTTATGCATCTACTGGCAAGGTGGCCAGGCACCAGTGGTCTTCTCTAAATTGAGTCATTTGAAGCTACAAGATTGTCCTTTCCCATTTTCATCCGTTGATAACAAAAAGGAAGAAATGGATGTTCTAGCTGCTTTGACGTGCAAGCTCCACTGGCAACCTGCCACAGCTTTTGCTCATGTGCTTCTCCGCATTCAGGGATTCCGAATCATTAAACACTTCTGCAAGTGAACTTTATGACCACGAGTTCACGGGTTTCAAGGCCTGGTCTCTCAACTGTTCTTGGCACCCATAGCCCTTCCTTGCCTTACTTCTGCCTGGGGTTAATGCGATGTATGCAAACAAAGAAGTTCTCAGGTTGCTTTGACTGACATAAGACCTATTTATCTGTCTCAAAAGCATGTTATTACCTAAGCGCAAAGGAAGCTGCCACTTGGATGGGGTTTTTGCATGGGAATGAGCAGCAGGTGCAAAATAATAATAATAATAAAATAAATAAATCAAATGGCAATGAAGTAGCCGAGCATAATATTCAGGACAAGATCACCCTTTATAACATTTGCAGCATCACAAGGGACTTTGTAGGCAATAAGTTTTCTAGACCTACCTAGGAGTTCTATACTTACAATAACCCCTGGGTAATAACCTCCAACAGTCACATTTTGGGTTCTTGTTGTAGCAGCTAGGCCCACCGTTAGAATTAATACTGACACAATGAGGAGAGTCACAGTTACGTAGAGGGAATTTCTTTTTCTTCTATTGAACGACCCTAAAAACACACATACACAACAGAATTTGCTGATTCCATCTGGGGACAGTCACGGTACCGCAAATTTCTCCTCCCACCGCCAACCACATCGTGGTGAATTTTCTTTCTTCTAACTTGAGAATATTTTTGGGTTTGGCTGTCACTTTTCACCTTCACTAACATGCTTTGTCAAATTTTACTAGGGCATCTGAATTGCTCTGACGTAGATGAAGAAAGTCTTGAGAACTGCAACCTTGCAAAGCTCATTTGGATACATCAGAGCCTCCGAAGCCCTCTGGCCTGGGGCAATTAAGCTAATAAGAAATGTTACCATTAGGCATCTATATATTTTCTGATCTGTCTACTTACATCAAGCTAAATAACCACACATTGTTTTGAGTGGGGGAAATCTTGGCTGTAATCACATCATAAGGCATCAACAATTTTCCATGTAAATGAGACATCACCGGTAACAGCCACTTCTCCTCCTGTAGTATCATCCTCTACTTTCAGCAAGGACTAGGTATTTTTAGATGCTTGAATAATGAATTTCTGGATTAGTAAAACTCATCTACAGCTGCCTGATTATGGTGGTTTTTTCTTTTATATATTTATAGATCTCCCAAATGAACATAAATATAAAATAGTGATTCCATCAGCCAAGAGAGAAGCTGGCTGCGATGTTACACTCAGTGACATCTTTAGGAGTGTTTGTTCAGCATGGGGTCTGCCATCTTTACATCACTTTGTGGAACAATCCTTTTGATTATATTTCATATATTATGTAGACATATCCCAGCACCTACAAGAGCAGCTGGTAGGATAAGGGATTCTAACGGTCCCCTGCCATACTCCCAGTGGGCTGCTGGGGCCACTTGAATCCCATCCCCACAGTCTGGGGCTCTCCAACACACCCCAGGAGCAGGCAAAGGTATTTCTCACCCCAGAGGCTCCCAAGTGATGTTCATGCTACCAGCACTTCTCAGAGTGTCCTAAGAGCAAGCAGTTGCTTCCACCATAACCGAGCATATTCCCTAAAACAAACCATGTTGAGAACCCCCATCTGAGGGGTTCAGGGGCTCCCTGACAGCCTGTACATGGCAAGATAAAACACCTGCAGACAGGCCAGGAGGAATGACTCAGCCACGCCAAGCACAACCTCCTTATCCAAATTCTCCAGAGAGAGGAGTACACCAGGCCTTGCTGGGCAGCTTTCTGTCTTGAAGATGTACGCCCCAGGTGCCCACAGGCCTTTCTTTAGGGTCTGCATGTATTTGCAGCACAGCTAGAGAGATCTCTTCACCCTCACAGCCATACCAATGCAGCCATACGGACACACACCGGTACAAATTATCTCCCTTTTTCCATAGGGACAGCTCTCCACAGGGAAAAGTGCAGCAGCTCCCTCTGCTCCTCCACACCCACCCCAAACGGACCCACCAGCCGTGCTGCTGGCAGGAGAGGTCTCTCGCCATGCTCTGGGCTGGCAGGGCTGCCACGGGCACGGGGCTGGATCATTTCACCAACACCAACCAGATGACCTTGAAATCAGACAAGTCCTAAACTTGGGTCTTAAAAGCCCAATACAAGGAGATGAAAGGCAAGAGAGATTTATAAAGAACCGCCAGCCACATCCTTTCTGACTGACCAGTGTCTCTGGAAGGAAAGCTTCCCACCCAAAAACCTTCTACTCGTGTCCTGGAGCACAGGTGTGGAGCTCCTGGTGTGGAGCAGTGACCACACCACTGGGACATCACTGGATCTAAGAGCAAGGAGCCTGACAACTAGTTAGCCCTTAGCTGGAATGAATAGCTAGACAGTTGCTAATTTCAAAGAAAATAAAATTAAGTAACTGCCAGAGAACCCTAAGATCCAGGATGGATCTTTTATCAGTGATCCTTAGTTTTTCATGCCATTTTTTTTGCAGGATGGAGATAAAGGTGCCCAACTGTTTGCTGCAGGTTGCATTTGGGGTTAATCTTTTTATTCTCCTAAATCTGCCAAGTAAGCTAATAATATTAAATCTAGACTTCTGAAGTGTTCAAAATTCATCAAGATGTTAGGCCATTCTCCATGTATTGCCTCCCAAATACTATAGCTTGTGCCATGCTCAGTTCCAATGGGATTTCAATGCAGACGTAAATGCAGACATAAATGTCTGAAAGTTCCAAAGTACTGGGACCAAAGGTTTAGCTGAACAAAACTTTAGAAACTGGAGAAAAAATTGCTACTTCTTACATAGATTAGTTCTGAAAGGAGAGAAAGAATGAACCTGTCTTGCTTACGCACATGGTAGATGATTACCAAACTTCTGATTACTGCTAGAGTTTGGCTGGCAAATGAGCTGAAGATAAGTAAAACCAGCCATATGTTCCTTTCACAGCTTAAACCCTTTACGGTTAGGCTGTGTGGGTGCGCAGATGTTTGTGTGCCGTGCAAAACCACCCTGCAGAGCACGTCTGAGTGAGCGTCGTGGGTACACGAGCATGGTGTTTACACACATAAGCTGGAATTTCTGCATTTCCGTCAGAGATGCTTCAAAAAGTTACAATGAAAAAACCTGCAAAATGCATTATTTCCCTCAAACCCAGAGTATTTTGTAATAGCATTTCTGCAGAAAAATACTCTAAAAGAAGCAGCTTGAAACACTGTTCATGGATTCTGAGCTTGTTTCAGAACCACCATGTTTTCCACTCTTAGGTTTCCACGTTGTTTCCCAGCTCACAACTGGCACACCCCAACATGCAATACCGAAGTGAAACAAAAGGTTTCCAACTGGAAAATTTCTGAAAGGTTTTCAATATTCCTCATAAGATTTAAAAAAACCCACCAAAACCCAAAAAAAAACCACACTCCAAAAACAAAACACCATCACAAAAAAAACCCAAAATGCTTTTATTCCAAGTCCTGACAAAACCAACAAACCAACCACAATCCTTCAACTTGATATTGGAGAGAGATGCGATATTGGAGAGATAATGTGATTACCTCCACTTCAGCTCTGCACTGGGACACTGATTCTATTTTTTCTTGCTCTGAAAACACGTTTTGTTACGTGTATATTGAGAAAGGGGTTTTGTACTTCTGTAAGGACGCCTGCAGCTGCTTCAGCATACATGGACTCATACTCAGTATCTTCACTGCTGGCTGCTGAACGGCTGCCCTGGCAAAATCCTCTCTCAACATTAATTTTTGCTGAAAGTATTCCCCATTAGATCGTTTTCCTCTTTGCTACTGGGTTTGCTATAGCTCTACACACAGGAGTGGAGCTACGACAGCTCTGCTATCTCTGCTTTTAAGAGACAGTAATAGCCTTTTCTCTGTGATTTACCCAAATTAAATACCTCAAAACTTGCCGTGCTTACCCCAATGTGAGTATACAAGGTGGTTTGAAACACTGTGCTTAAGTCTGTGAGGAAGATGTAATGAAACTAACGCTGTGTATATTCTGGCTATTTCTTTTCCTAAAACGGCACTCGGAATGTGGACAGGCTTCAGAAGGACCATTTTTATTTTAAGCCTCCAAAACATCCTCTTATTATAGTTATCATATATAGGTCTACTCTAAAAACAAGGTTGTAGCAGGTTTTTCCAGATTACTTTAAAAGTTTGCAATAATGCCCATCTTTGTACTGCCCCTGATTTACTTAAGTTTTTTTTTCCCCTGATTATCAGAAGAAAACAGACAAGATGGCACAGAACCAGCACCAACTTCTCCATCTTGTTCTTTGGGAGGGAAAAGCCACAAGCGAAGAATAAGCACGATGCAGTCCAAGGAAGCCAGCTTTAACTTTTACCCGAGGAGAACCGGGGGCAAACGGCACCGAGCCTTTCTCCTTCCCAGCCCTTCTTTTGCTCCACTTCTCTGCTAAAAAAGCGTTAGCGTGACCCAAACCGCACTCTAATTACGGGCCCTGCCGGCAGGCCCGCGGGAGGGGGTCTGCAGGAGTCTGGGGGCCTCATCTCCTGCTTGAATGGGTGGGGAGATTGCAATTAACAGCCGGCGCGGAGCGGTGTGAGGGATGCTCTGACCTAATTAGGGAGGTGCAGGAGCGCTGCTCTCCGTCCCCGCTCCCAAGGATGCTGCGCGACCCGGGGGGCTGCGGGGGGCCGGCAGCCGCCTCCTCCGCCCGGGCAGCGGGCCGCCCCACGGGGGGTCTCCGCCGCAGTCGCGGTGCGAGGGGGCGGGGGGCAAGGGACCGTCCTCCTGCGGCTGACACCGCGCCTGAACGGGCAGGGGAGCGGGGCCGGGGGAGGCGGCGGGCGTTCGGCCGCGGCGGGGGTCCGGTCCGGTCCGGGCGACACCCCCGGAGCCCCACCGCCCAAAATGGCCGCGCACCCCCGACCCCCGCACGCCGCCCCGCATCCTCCCGCCCCGGCGGGGCATCCCACCCGCGGCACTTACCCACGGAGTCGGGCAGGGCCACGCCGCCCGGGCGCTGCTGAGTCAGTGATTGCCGCATGCTGCTGCCGCCGCCGGTCCCCGCTCCCCGCCGCAGCCCGCCGGGCCACGGCGGCGGACAGAGCCCCGGCAGCGCCTGCGCGCTGGGGCGGGAGCGGCGGGGCCGCGCCGCACCGCACCGCCCGCTGCCCCCGCCCGGCGGCGGCGCCGGAGCCGGGGGCGGGTCCGTGGCGGGGCCCGCGGGTCCCGGCGGGAAGGGCGCTGGACGTGTGCCGTTCCTTCCGAAATCACCGCTCACCCCCTGCAGGCGTGAGGAGGTCCGGGTCCGCACACGGAGCTGGTACCGTTCCGCTGGAAACCAGCGGAGCGATTGTGCCCCGTACGTGGTATTTTTTTGGGGGGGAGGGAGGTATACAGGTCCTGCCACATCTCTGGGAGGTTCCCGGCGCTGAGTCTCCCCATCTTTTCCCCAGCCCTTTTGCACCCCAGCAGCTTCCAGGCCTCTGTGTCCCCCATCTTCCCTGTCTCCCTCCTCCCGGCAGTGCTGAGCCCCAGAGCAGTGCTGGTGGCACTCCCAGGCAGCCACCCCACCGTGACCACTGGCCCAGTTTTTTCACTTCTCTGTGTTCTGAGACCTCTGCTCCGGTGGCAATGCCCATTGCTGCCTGTGCCCTGTCCCATGGAGGCAGCACTCCCAGGAGACCCTGCAAGCTCCCCGTGTCTTGTCCAAGGAGTTGGGGCTAGACCTCAAGCCCTTTTTTCCATATAGTATCTGCAAAATGGGGATAAAAGCATCTTCCCAGCAGGCTTCATAATTGCTTGTAAATCACTTTAATGCCCTGGGCTGAGAGGTGCTAAGTGCAAATCATGTAATTATTTCAAGCCAAAGCATATTTCGTCAAGTTAAAAGAAACTAATCCTATCTCTGCTTCAAAAACCCCCACACTTTTATTGGATAGGAGCCTAATTACCAGCTTCTCCCAGGAGAGAAGAGAAAGCGTATGCTGACAGTGGTGCAAGAGGCAAGGTACAAATGCCCGGATCAATTAATGGCAAAGAACATATCACCTCCAGAGAAAACAGCAGTTGTTTACCTCAGATGAACTAGGGGAGCCCTGTGCTCATTGCCTGTGCCCCACCAGGCAGCGGGCCTGGCACTGGCCCCCTCCCGTTCAGTCACCCCCAGTCCCTGACACTGATGGAGGGGATGGGTCTCGGCTCCCTCCTCCACTCCATGCCAGGGCCGGGCTGTGCGGTAGCACAACCGCTGTGACAGGGTGTGTGTGCTCCGGGGAGCTGCCGGGGCCCCACAATTGCGCAGGCTGAGTTAAATCCTTGTGCCCCATCCCAGCTCCTGAGCTTTGGGCAGGCAGCTCTCCAGCCCCGAGGCCCCATTTGGGCTGGGGAGAGCCAACTGTGAGCATGGCTGCCTGCGCGCCCTCCCGCCGACAGGCCTGGCTGCAACCGGGCACCGGTACCGAGCCAGCCCTGCCTGCGTACCTGGCAGCAGGCGTGCGGCAGCCCCAGCCAACTCGGTGCAGACCGGGGCAGCTGCCAGGCCTCTTTCCTTCCCGCTGCGCCCATTTATTAGCACAGCCGGTGAGCGGCTTTCAGCCACATTTAGGAGAAGAAAGGGAGAAATGGTGCTTTGCCTGCTTGGATGGCATGGTGCAGCCCTGCGGGAGCCCAGGATGGACGTCCCCGTGCCTCTGGGCAAAGCCCCAGCCAGGGGCAAGGCAGCCCTTCCACATCATCGAACGGGGCCTGGCTCTCCCGCGAAGGGAAGGGTTGCCGGTCCCATTGGAAACGTGCCGAGGGAATGAGCTGGTGGATGGTGCCGAGCTCCTGCCGGGACAGACAGTGTAAAACAAGCCCCACTGTTCCTCGAGAGCTGCATGGGGCACAGCCAGGGACGGGCAGCCCTCGCACACTGCCATCGCACTGCTGGAGCCGTTCCCAGCCCTGCTGCACGTGCAGCAGGAGGCAGGGTTTCGGTGAGGCTGGCCTGACACCACTGTCCTGTCTCCCTGCTGTTCCCTAGCCCTCCCACCACACCGGCCCCTCACAGCAGCAGGACTCCAGCATTCACCCCCCGTGCCCCTAATGCACCATCTTGTGCCTGTAATTCACTGGTGGGAGAAAACCTGGTACTCCGCAGCCCCAGACAGCAGGGTGTCACAGCAAGGTGTCCCTCTGGATTTTGTCTCGGTGGCTGTGGCCAGCTCTTACACCCGGGCTGGGGAAGCCGACGCTGCGTGCTCCTAGCTGCATTCTCAATTCGAAGGGATAAATATAGATCTGCCCCTCGCACTACCCCTTCATTGCAAAAGAGGTTTTGCAAGCATTAACCATGGCCCTGCCGTGACTGACAAGCACGTCTTGACGGACACACGTGGCCATCGAAAGCCCTAGTGATTTGCTAATGTTTATTAACAGCTACATGTTCTCCCCTGGGCGGAGAGCCTGGCTTCCCCATGTAGGGCACTGGCTGGCCTTGGTGGGGACTTGGGTGCGGAGCAGGATGCTGCGAGGGTGCTGCAAAGGGCACCAGATGCCAGGGGGCTCGGGATGGGATCCTGTTGCATTGATCTCACCTCTCTCAGAAAAGCAAGTTATTTTTTGATCTTCTCCCGAACACCAACGTTCTGCACGGTAGGGAGGGAAAGCAGCGTGGTTCCCCGCAGACAGGCAAAGGTCTTGGTGCAGCTGCGCTCGCTCAGCCTTTTTGGGGGGTGCCGTGGGGCTTGGGAGCTGTGCTGGGGAGGGGGCTGTGACCATGGGTCCCCAAAGGCTGGGACAACAAGGCACCCATGATGGGGCTGGTGCTGCTGGGCTCAGCCCTGGGCTCCTGCACTGCTAATGCTCACATTTCTCCATGTTTCCCACCCAGGGATGGACGGGAATGCCAGCGCCGGGGGCACAGAGGGCCAGCACAGGAGCCCCCACCAGGAGGCGGTGAGTCTTTTGGGGGCTGCTGGCCACCCTCTGAGAGGCGAGTTGGGGGCTCCTGCCAAGGACCTGCTTTGTGGCTGATAAATATAGCTGCTTTGCTTTAGGAGATGTTTCTTTGTCCCTTAGGCAAAGTGTAAGGACTTTGCACTGAGAGAAGGGGCACCAGGGAGTCTGGATGGTGGTCCTGGGCAGTGAGGAAGGCTAGGACACCTGAGCATGGGCCACCCTCTGCACACCTGTCTTTCAGTAGGAGGAACCTGCTGTTGAGAGCTGACCTGGTCTGGGGTGAGGATGGGGAAAAGCCCGCAGCCTCCCCCAGGACACCCATGAATGTCAGCACAGCATGATCCCACCAGGGATGAACCCCAGCTTTGCTTTGCCACCCAGAGTCACCCAGGCTGCCATGGCCTGGGGCTGTTCAGTGTCCGTGGCTGCTCACCCTCCCTGCCCCAGCACGCTCCTACCCTGGCTCCTGCTGTAAAGTTAAAACACCTGGGAGGTGTTGCAATCCAGACCTAACCTAGCTCCCTAGCTCAGGAACCTCCATCAGGGACCTGGCAGTGGGGTCAACCTGTCCAGCTGCCCCACACAGACCTCCCTGCCTGCAGGGAGACCCCCACCCCCCACCCCAGCCTTCCCATGCTGCCACGGAGCCCCTGTGGTCTCTCCCAGCTAGCAGGATGGGACCCTTCATCAAGTGCTCTCAGCAAGGAACTGGGAGCGCTAGAAAATTTTCCCTCCTTGCAAAAGCCTTCTTCAGGGCAGAGCCATGGGGTTCCCTGGGTGAGAGCCCATAAGGGGCTATCCCCGTGTCCCCCAACAGCTCAAAGCATCGATAGCAGCTTCTTGGGCAAGGGCTCTGCATGCAGCGCATGAGCTGCCCTCGCTGCCTCCGAGCCGCAGCTGGTGTGAAATCCAAAGGGCTTTTCCCAAAGCAACACTGAGCATTGGTGCAGAGTCCCTCTGAGCTGTCCCCGTTACTCTGGCAGTCTGAGAAAAAGTTTCCAGAACAGCTGCTGGTAGCTCTTCATTTAACATGGACGAGAGCAGGAGGAAGTACTCTTCCTCCTCGTCCTCCTCCTCCTCCTCTTCCTCCTCCTTCTCTTCCTCCTCCTCCTCTTCTTCCATTGCTTGTCCCTCCACGGGTGTCCTGGCAGCCAGCAGCCCCTGCACCTCCTCTCCCATGTCCCTGCCAGTGACTAGTGCTGGTGCTGCTGCTTCCACACTCCAAAATCCTCTGGTTTCATCAGCGCTGCATGGTACAGGGCTGTGGCCATGCAGGAACTGGCTCAGAAAGGTCTCCAGCCCAAGGTGCGGGACCTGGGCCAAGCATTGCCTTCACTGTATGGGTGGCCACAGGCATTTTGCCGGCAGCAGTGCTCTGACGCAGGCGTGCTCCCAGAAGACACCCACTGGGGCTTTAACTGGGTCTGATTTGGGCAATCAGTGGGGTACAGAGAGATTTGTGCTCCTGAGCTCTGGACAAATGATTTCTCACCACGGAAGCAAAACACAAACTCTCACTGCCTGGAGAGATGCTTTTCCCTAGATCTTAGTGTAATTAAAAAACAACACCACCGGGATTTCTCCAAAGACTAAACACTTGCTCACATGCCAAGAAAAACAAATTGGATGACCTCTAAAATAATCCCGCCTGCTGTCATCTGTGATGATAGCATAGAAAATGTGCACTTGAGCTCAGAGGCGTTGCAGAAGCGTGGGAAAGAGCCCTGGCCCTCCCAGCTTGCAGGTTTTCTTTGGTCATGTTCATGCAGGTGGAAAAAAGATGAGTTTCTGTAAATGCCAGGACAAGGAGACAGTACCCGGTGTGACGGCAGTGACGTACATGTCATGGAAAAATGGATGCTGGGATCTAAGTCAGAACAGCCAAAACTGCCTCTCTTTAACTCAAGAGTGATGATGGGAAAATGGAAATTTGAAACATTTCCAGCTATTAAGTCCTTTTGCATTTATTTTTGGCCAATGAGATGTTCAGCTTGCATGTGGGGGTTGTGTTCTGTAACTCTTCCAGGAAAATAAGCATGAGGAGAAGGTTCAGGATCCTGACAGAGGGGAGGACAGGACCAAGGCAGAGATGGGGAGCAAAACATGGGCAGACCTGGCTGGGGAGATGAAGATGTTCCTGTGGAACCCGGAGGAGAGAACATGCCTAGGAAGAACAGCCAAGAGCTGGGGTAGGTCCTTGCTCGAGCCCTGCTTTCAGGGATCGTTGCCTTTTCTGCTTCACGATGGATGCACTTGCTGCTGTCCTTGATAGCTTGAACTGACCACCCCCCTCCCACATTTTCAGCGTAGATGTTTCTAACTAAGGCAATAAAGAACTAGTGAGGGGGACAAGCAGAAAATGTGGGAAAGTTACCCTTGGTTTGGATGTGAATGTTTACCGAGAATGTAAAAACAAGGATTTTGAGCTGCCCAAACTGTGTACTGGGAAGAAATTAAGAGCTTGACCAAGCGTGGGGGCTGCAGGTCAGTCTGCCACTGCCCTGCTGCCACCAGTGACCTGGCTCCTGCCTGAATAAGTCAGGAGCCCAGGGGGAGGTGGATTTGGGGTCAGTGTTGGTGGGGGAAGAGTGCCTGGGTTTGTGAGGCAGGCATTTTGGGGAGGTTGCACACCATGGGCCTGAGCAGCCCTCCTTGCCTGCATGTGCCCTGGCTCCGGAGAGGGAAGGGCTGGTCACTGTCACCCCACAGCTTCCTGGGGTGTGACACGGTGCCCGCAGCAGAGCCTGCAGGTGCTGTCAGGGCTGGTGGGCTGGGATGTGCCAGTGAGGGGTTTGAATGCCCTGTCTATTTTATCCATATCCGTGTGGCCTTCAAAAATTATCACTGAGCCCGGAGGTGCCCTGGGTGGTTCAGAGCAGCCCATGGATGCCGGGCTCAGAGACCAAGGTGCCACAGCACACGTGATGCCATCCACCCTTGCGGCTCTGTTCTCCCGACAGCATACAGCCCCCGCAGCAGGGTGAAAATACCCAGCCTCGGCCCAGCTTCATGTCCACATCCACACCAGCGCGAAGCTGCAAATTGTCAGGGGCTGCTGCTCGGCATTTGCAGCCCTTGGCACCCGGAATTGGCAACAGGCTCTCAAGCCCTGCAGCCTGCCCGTGCCCCCAAAGCACTCTGGGTCTTCTGCAAAGCCGGTGGGGACATCCAGGAGAAACAAAGGGAACTGCCCATGAGCACTGGAGGAGCCTGAAAACCCACAAGCACGAGTCTGGGGCTGACCTTGAAATCCACGTTTGCTCCCCCGTGCCTTTGCTGGCTGTGGAGGCAGCCTGGTTTTGTTGCTCCTTTGCTGGATGTATGGGAGCAGTATGGGGGTGACAGTCCTTAGGGACGTGGGTTTGGGTTTCTGGAGGCTCTGCCAGGTGCTGAGAAAAGCCCTGTGAGAGGACTTGCTCAGGCTGATGTGGATGTGGCCCTGGCTGGCTACTGCTGGAAGTTAGTTATTTACAGCCTCTGGGAGGGTGTAGTGTCCTTCTGTGCCCTGGGAGCACCATCATGTCCTATATGGCCCCACTGCCCTATGGAGACACATATCCCCAGCTGCACACGTGTGCACTCACATGCCTGCACAGGAGTGGCAGGAGAGAGGCATTGAGCTACTGTGAAAACGAAATATTCTTTTGAAATGAGAGTATTTGGAGGTGAATGGAGCTGAACTTTCCTGCTCTCATCTCACAGATGAGGAGGAGGAGGGAGTTTGCCCAGCCTGGGGCTGCTCCGCCATGCTGGCCCTGAAGGTGTTCCTCAGGGATGGGGATGCTCAGGGGACTTGGGCTGCCAAAATATAGGGAGCTGCCGGCCATAAGGTCAGCACTGGAGGCCCCAGCCCCTGGGTAGGGCTGCACCCTGGGCTCTGCCGGTGAAAATGCTTCCTGCTGCATTGCAGGACACATAAGAATGGCAACAGCAGCAGCACTGTGTCCCAACAAGTGTCAGCATGGCACCCCAGTGGCAGCTCCAGCGCTGCCAGGCTGGTGCAGAGGCACTGTCCCAGCATCATTGTGGCAGGGCTGGACATTGTCCCTGCTGTGCCGCCAGCAGCGGTGATGGTCGTCTGCCCCAGTTTGTCCCACAGCAGGACACGGCCCTGCAGTGGTTCCCAGCACCATGTCCCCAGCAGAAGCACGGCAGGAGTGCACATCTGCGTTCCCAGGGCTCCCTCCGAGCTGCCGGCATGTTTCTCCTGGGAAATGTTTGGGTTAGGGCTTCACTCTGCTTTCTGAGCTGCTGGGTTTTATTCATAGGCTGTGGCCTCTTGAGACACCCTCAGCCATCAGCCTGATCCAGAGGAAAAACAAACCCATTCCCTGGACGTCAGGGCTATGGAACAGCCAGCGGTGCCGCAGCCCCCGAGCGATGCGGCTTGCTTCAGTCCCAGTGCTGGGGTCCCTGCTGCGCCGTGACAGGAATTGGGGCAGGAGCATTGCCCCACAGCCCCCGTTGGGAATTCGGACATGCTGAAGCCACTGGGTTCCCTTGCGTGCTACCATGTCCAGAGCCCGGGGGAAGGACAAGAGCCAAGGTTGGGGTCTGTCTGTCCGAGAGAGCTGAGGCAGGTGGACCCATGGACTTGCTTCTGACCCAGCTCTGGGAAGGGCCGTGCAGCAAAACGGGTGCAGAGCCAAATGGCAGCTGCCCCGGCCCCAGGGCTGGGCAGGGAGTGTGTCTGGGTCAAACACACCTAAAAATGCAAGGGTCTGTGTGCGGAGGAGGACTGCGAGCTCCCACCTCCACGATGGACTCAGAGCTGCGGAGGACAGTGTGCTGAGCCTGGCTGTGCATCCCTGTGGGACACAGCCCGTGGGACGTGCTCTGGTTGCATTAACAGCAACGTGCCCTCTCTCTTTTGCAGGCTTGATCTTACTGTTCTACTTCATTTTCTACACGTGCCTGGCAGGAATGTTTGCCTTTTGCATGTACGTGATGCTGCTCACCCTGAGCCCCTACACGCCCACCTACCGGGACCGTGTGTCTCCACCAGGTACTTACTCCAATCAGCCCGGCCCCGGGCACCTCTGCTGGCACTCGCCTAGCCAAGTGCTACCAAAATGGCGTGGCAGGGACCTCGGGTAAAGCCCTGCTGGAGATTTTTAATTTTTATTCTAATCATGCTAATTATTAGGCTAATTACTCTAAGGCAAACAGGCAAGATTAGGCACTTCAAGGTGATGCCCAATCATTTCAGCTGCTTCCCTTTTATACCTCATATCTTCAAAATAACATGCAGATCAAGAGTAGCTTTTATGCATTATTAATTGGGGATGTCCTGGCAAGATAATGTTCAAAAATTCCGTTCCCTATGCAGCATTTTCCCTGTGTTCTCATGTTGGTGGGGAACACGAGGGCCCCTTGCCCTGCTCCCTGCCAGGAGCTGGCTGTGTGACTGGGAGCATGGGGAACCCCTCAGCCTCTGTGTGCAGCCCCAAGCCTGCCACTTTCCCACAGTGTTGCTGAGACCCTTCAGGTCTCCCATGTTTCCTGGGATATTTTGATGTGCATGGTGTTCTCTGGGTGTGAAATGGAGGTGAGGGATTAGGGGGCTGAGCAGAGAGTTTATTTGTGGGCTGGTGCTGCTGCTCTCGTGCCTGTGGCCAGCCCCAAGCCCGGCCACAGCACAACCAACCCCTGCAACATGCACTCCAAGCCTGTGGCCAGTCCACCCACGTCTGCTCTAACAGGAGCCGTTTCCTTCTCCAGGAGTAATGATCAGACCGTACTTGAACGGGTTCACCATTGCCTTCAATGTCTCTCAGCCCAACACGTGGCAACCCTACGTGGACAGCATGCACCACTTCCTAGCAGGTAAGCTCTTAGGCACTCCAGGAGTCATGTCAGCAAGTTGTTTGCATCCATGCACACAGTGGAGGGGTCTCCTCCTGAGGTGCAGACCAGCTCTTGGCATCTCACAAACCTCCATTCTAGAAAGGGAGGCTCATAAGGTGGTCACGAGAGCTTCTGTGCGAGGGAGACTTGCCTTTCCCAGTGGGACTTTCTAACTCCCTTGACATGCGGATGTACCCTGAGCGCATGGGTCTGTGCAGGTCTCGAGAAACATTAACGAGTCTCTTGGTCCCCACCAGCTTATGATGACAAAGTTCAAGAGGAGAAGAATATTGAGTGTGTCTCAGGACAGTACTTCATCCAAGGGGGCAATGAAAGCGAGGAGAAGAAGGCCTGCCAGTTCAAGCGCTCGCTGCTGCAGAACTGCTCTGGCATTGAGGACCCGACATTTGGCTACTCTAAAGGCCAGCCCTGCATCCTGCTGAAGATGAACAGGGTACAGAGAAAGCCCCTTCTCTTAATTCCTTCTTTCCGTGCATCCCAGTGTGACAGAGTAAAGACCATGCAGGGACTGAAACTCGTCTATTTCTCAGGCCCATAGTAAAAGGGAACTAGAATCCCAAAACCTGTTGGCTCATACCTACTAGAAAACATAAAAAAGGAACTCCAAAAAAAACTTGCTCAATTTAATTTGCTGAGACCTGAGTGCTTGGAGGGTCTTGTGCCAGGTGCCTGAGTGGGACGAACCGAGCTTTAGGGCTACACCCCAGACCCCTCTCTCTTTATAATGGGAATTTTTATAGAATTGAGTTTATTTGAAATCTTCAAATAGCATGGTGGCTCAGCGTATGGTGCTGGCAAAATAAATGTGGTGTGTGTGTGAGTTGTGTGGGGAGGTGGCTGTATTGCTCCAGGGACTCTGGACTCTCTGGATGCTCTGCTCTCCCTCTGCTCTCAGGCTCTGATCCCGCACTCGGGCACGGGCAAGCTGCACTGCAAGGGGGGCAGACACTGCTTTTGGGGGCACGTAACTCCTGTCCTCAGCAATGTGACTGGCATGTAGAAGAGCTTAAGCCCTGGAGAAGGGAGGTGGCACATGCTTGGCACTGCATTTCTTACCAGCATGGATGTCTCTTATTTTTGCAGATCATAGGCTACCGCCCTGGAGCTGGGGTCCCCGTGAGCGTGGACTGCAAAGTGCAGGTACTGCTTTCGTTCATGCTCAGCAGCACGGTGCGTAGAAGACCAAATGTCTCCCTTTGATGGACCCCAACAATATCTTTCCTCATTTCCACCCCAAACACTCACAGGACCCAGCGCTGGCGATGCCTCTGGGTGCAAGTCGGGGCTGATCTGCTGAGAATGACAGAGGCCACCAGTCTCCTTCTTCCCACCCTGTCCCTCACCCTCCGCGCTGCCAGCTCCTGCCAGCCTCACCGGCAGTGCTCAGCTCAGCCCCTGAGGGCAGGCTGGGTGCCGGGGTGCCAGCAAGAGCCTGAAGCTGGGGGGGAAGAGGCAGGAGCTTCTCACGTCCATCCCCACCCGCTCCACAGGACCCTCGATCCTGGGGAGCACCCTGCAAGCCAACAGCAATAGTGTGAAGGAAGGGCTCCCACTGCCCGGGCAGCAGCTGGGTCATACCCTTAGAGAGCAATAAAGCAGTAGGCAAGTGCAGAGAGGGATTGACAGGCAGCAAATTCTGTAACCTTTGCCTGTGCCTTCATAGACCCTTTATGCTCTGGCTCGCCGCAGCCACAGCTGTCTGTCCCAGCAAACACGCTGCGTCCAGCAGGCAGGAGCAGCCAAGCCCTGATGTGAATTTGCGAGAAACGTCTGTAATAAAGCTCCTTCACCTTGCTCTGAAGGGAGCTGTATTTTGTGTCCCACATGCTATCTGTGTACCTTTATTTTTTTTCCAATCACAGAAAGGCAATGAGAGTGATCTCAGGTCGGTGGACTTCTACCCTGGAAACGGGACGTTTGATCTCATGTATTATCCCTACTATGGCAAGATGACTCACGTGAGTAAGGACTCTGGCATCTTTGTTAAGTCTCCTTTGGAAGGAGAGGGCAGGAGCTGCTGCACAGGGTACAGATGTGCTTTCTGGCTATTTTGGGCAGATGCAGGCAGGAGGGAGGCCACAGGCACTGGGATTACAGTGCTCTATTTCTGTCTCCGACAAACTGTGGGAAATCCTTGGGGACTCCAGTTGCCCCTTGCCAGCAATGGGACTGATTAGATTTATCGTCTGGAGACTAAGACTGGCTTTGCTAGCTCCCAGAGAAGGTCTCAACACCAGCGTTTTCCCAGGACGTCAGGGGTTAGGTGACACAAGAGGAAAAACAGGGGACTTCTGTCAAAGCTATGACAAAACCACTTCAGGCTAGGTGGCTCTGAACAGAGCAGTCCAACATCGGTGGCTCTTTCTGAACGTGCTTGCCACCACTGCTTTGGTCTGCTCTGGGCTGAACAGCCTTAGGAGGTAACGTACCTTCACACCAAAAGCCAAAAGGGAAGATGAGGCAGGCACGAGACTCCTATTGTCATACTGCTGCTGGCTGAGGATGAGTAACAGCCCCAGACGCCAGGTCTGCATGTCCTTTGAGCATACAGATCTGAGGAACACCATGGATTTCTTATTACAAGCCATAGGTTGGTTTCTAGAACAGCAGAAAATATTTGAGTCCCGTTATCTGGTGTTATTTGTCCTGACTAATCAACCCAAGAGGCACGGTGCAGTGCAAAACCCCACCGTGACCCTCTCCCTCTGAGGCACCAGCACAGAAAGGCTCAGCTTCAGCATCCCGAGGGACCAGGATGGACATCAGGCAAACACACTCAGATGCCTGGGAACTGTGAACCAATTACTCATGATTTTTACCGAACACGAAAGCACTGCCTGCTTTTCTGCTCTCTCTTAAATTTACACTTAAATCTCCCTTGTTTTCAGGTCAACTATACGTCCCCACTGGTGGCTATGCACTTTACAGATGTGAAGAAGCATAATTTGGTCCATATTCAGTGCAGCCTGAATGGGAAAGGTATTATCAACAACCTTAACAGTGATCGCTTCCTGGGCCGAATCATCTTCACACTCAGCATTGGAAAGTAGTCGCTGCAAACACTGGGCACTTAGATTAAGTCAATCAGAGGCTTTTCCCTCTTTAAAGCCAGCATTTTTTTCTGCTAGAAAAAACAGGTACATGGAGATTTTTGTTAATTTATTTTTTTGTTCTTAGTTAGGAAACAAATGAGATGCAATGGAGCGTGGAACCACATTTTTCATCATCTGATGTAAATCATTATTAGTAAAAATTAAAAGTTATCTCCTGGGCAGAGAACCTGCAAAAGCATTTCAGTTTTGATTAAAAAACCTCTGGTATCTGAACACTGTTTTCATAAGGTCTTTTACAAGTAACCCCTGTGGAATGCATTTTTCCTGGCTTTAATCTTTATCATAGTTTTACGTGCATTTCTCAGGCAAAAGCTAACAAGAGGGTAGTTTATTAGCACTATTCTTGTTAAAATAATAAACAGCAAAAAATCTGGATTATGCCTGCTATGACAGTTAAAAAGTGAAAATGGCAGCTCTCAAAACACCTCCCAGGATCTTTGGCACCAGGAGCATCTTGACTGCTGCATTTTACACAGCTTGTGCAGCACACCCAAGGTGTTGGAGCAAAGGCCATGTAGAAAATCATTTGCCCTTGAACCTTTCCAACTGTTCCCTTCTGAAGTGGGAACATTAATGCATTTCTCCCTCCTCCTCCTCACTCCAGTACTTCTCTTTGCCCCAGGAATCCTCATCAAGTCTATTAGGCTGGGACAAGTGAAAGGAGCTCTTCTCTCCCTATCACACTTTGCAGGTTGACGGCTCCTCCTTCCCCTGTTCAGGCACAGAAACGCCAGTGAAATGTGTTAGAACACCCCAAAATATTTCAGGCCTGTTCTTCCCTGTTCCAGAGAGGTCACAGCTATCACGCTGCAGAAAACCGCAGGGAAACGCTTAGTTATTTCAGCATTGAGGGGTCAATGCTGGTATTAGTGAAGTCATTAATTTATCGTCCTCAAAGGCCCCCGAAGCACACCCGCCCTGCTCAGAGCAGGGTGCTGCAACCTCTGCTGTGTGGGCAGCCCGACCCTGCCGTGAAGGAACAGCCTTCGTATCCGACAGAGGTGAAATACGCTCTGCGTGTTACGAGCTGTGAGAACACGGCAGGAAAGGACACCTCAGGATAATGTACTAGTTGGAAAGCACACTTACTAAAATTACTGTCTGAACAAGAGCATTATGGTATGTTTGTCCTACATCCTAGTCCAGGTACTTAATCTGCCATCATTTCCTGATCTATATAAGTCTCTAAGAAGTCATTTTTTTGTATTAAAAATAAAGTGACTACAGTAAAATTAACTCTATGGAACCGTTCTTAAAACACCGGTGTAAAAGATGCAGTTTGTGACTTCACCTGCCTGTGCTGGCCAGACAGGGACTGAATTTCAAAGCAGCACATAATGTGATCCTGGCATTTTGATTAACTTCCTAGGGCCAAAGCGCTCAGAAGCCCAGTACAATAAGACTCGCTATATGCTAAGTAGGACAACCGATCATCTGGCAAAAACTATTTATTAAGAACTGTTAAAAACCTGAACCAGAGGTGGTTTTGGAACTAATTTTGTGGCTATCGATGGCTACAGGCTGTTCAGAAGGGATACGCGAGGAAGGAGGGGCAGAGGTATTACCTGCACCTGCGTCAGGGCAATCCCTGGTATCAGCACAGACTGGGGGGCTAAAAGCAGCCCTGCTGAGAAGGACATGGAGTACTGGTGGATGAAAAGCTGGACATGAGCCAACAATGTGTGCTTGTAGCCCAGAAGGCCAACTGTATCCTGGGCTGCATCAAAAGCAGTGTGCCCAGCAGGTCGAGGGAGGTGATTCTGCCCCTCTACTCTGTTCTGGTGAGACCTCACCTGTAGCACTGCATCCAGCTCTGGAGCCCTCAGCACAGGAAAGACATGGACCTGTTGGAGCGGGTCCAGAGGAGGCCCATAAAAATGCTGAGAGGGCTAGAGCACCTCTCCTGTGAGGACAGGCTGAGAGTTGGAGCCTGGAGAAGAGAAGGCTCTGGGGAGACATTATAGCCCCTTCCAGTGCTTAAAGGGGGCTACAGGACAGCAATGGGACAAAACTTTATTTATATTTATTCCCTACCTGCCTATTGGAAGGATTAATGAAGCAGTTGATCCTTTTGCAGAAGCTAGACCCATGCTTTGATCCAATCAACAAAGAAAGATTGACTAATGGGGATGTAAATGCGCAAACAGCTTAGAAGATAAAGTTTCTGTTTTCCCGCCAACATCCAGATCCAGGCACGTTGACAATCCCCCTGGGAAAGCTCTCAGAAATGGCATGTGTGTCTACTTACACTAAACCAAAGCTTTATAAACACCGTAGTTAACTTTATTTTCCATACACATTCTGCTTTCAGCATATTTGTACAGTCATTTCAAGATTTTGAGAATTGCATACATGACTCTTCATGCTACAACAACCTTAAAGTGCTGGCTCAATTCTCAATTTTTGACTTCTATTGAAGCCCAAAATAATACTTTATATGTATATATAAAATATATATATATGTGCATCTAGGAAATTGCCACATTTAATAAAATAACCTAGCAAAAGTGATGCAAAATACTTTGATCTGCAATCTGAGCATGAAACCGTAGATGGAATCCATCTGCTGGCAGCAGAGAAGCACCACACTCTGACAAGCAGGTGTTACTCAGAAACTGCCAGTCTCAAAATAATTCACCATTTACCACTCTGGCAGGAAAATCAAGTATTACGAGAGCAAAGGTACAACACAAACAACCAAGACAACCCCAGAGCACACAGTCCAACTCAGCAGCATTAAATTACACTCCTAAAAAAAACCCAGCTTGGTTCAAGAGCCCATTTGCAGTACAAAACCCAGTTTTATCAGATTCAGGTAAAGTTTTTCTTTTGTCACAGTGAGGACAAGAATAATTGAATGTACAGGTATTTCTCAAACATCAAAACTAACTCTTTAGAAGTCTCCTTTCCCTGAATATAGAGCTATTGTGAGTTACTTAACATCAGTGTTGACTGCCTCCTTTGTGCATACGAATTACTGAAGGTGCTTTCCCTACAACACAGATACAGGCTCACTGCACAAAGAGATTAAATATTAAAGTAGCTTTAGTAAATACTTGCTGCAGAGGACAGAAACTTTGTGTGCCATCAGTAGCTCTCTGCAGACCTGGTAGCTCCTGAGCTGTCCCACAGTTGGGCATCAGGGTTCATGAGCTGCAAAAGACTTTGACCAAGATGGACTAAAGAGGCTGAAAGAGCAAGAGGCTTCTTTCATCCTAACATGAACCTGATGGGAATGAAGCAGAGCACAACCACAAACAACTAGCTTCTATTTTGGTACAGTTTAGATACGGCACATAGAATTGCAAAAAGTATGGCATTAATAACAAAGAAAGCATCTTCAAACAAGTCAGATGCTCTCCTTCCTTTGGAAGTCACCTTCTTCACTAGATATATCTATTAGTTTCTGCTTTATGATCACCTTTCCTCACACTAGAAATTTTGTGCTCTTACACTATTCAACTGTTGTTTTGGGAGAGCAATAATTAGGAGGTTAAAGGCAGATTCATCCTATCAAAATAAATTGGTTTTACAGCTTCGCTTGCATTTCTAGATCATAGCTTTTCAGTGATCTTCTGTTAACCCATGAAAGCTGCCCAAAGGAACCGCAGGAATCTGAACAATCTGCATTCTTAGTCTTTGAGAGCTCTCAAAATACTCCTGAGCCTCACATGGACCGGTGCTGAAATGCTGCACAGTTTCTTTTATGTGCACAGAATCAAAGCTGAGACAAACTGCAGCCAGTGAAATTCCATCCTCCCACCCTCATTTCACAATTGAGCTCAGAACAAAAGGGAAAGCACAATCAAACAAAATAGCACAGGACACGTTTCCTTTAGCAGACTGTTGGCTTTTCTGAGTAGTGACAGTTCTCCAGGACTAAGCCTTATCTTAGTGAATAAAGACATTAAAGACATCATGCCAATGCAAAGCTATATAACATACATTAGCAGTCAACTTCTCCCTACTGATGTTAAACAAATTAATTTACTAGAAGAATCAGATGTTCTTCTCATATTATGTTACTTTATTAGTGAGATGAGGTACTACCTTTACATTCAGAAGGAATAGAAAATTCAGACTGATTCACAAGAACAAGCTGCTAATGAAAAAAGACAACAGCCGTATGCCCAGTTGCCAATAAAAGTCTGTTAAGAGCTTGGTATTTTCCCATAGCACGTACAGTCCCTTCCAACATAACAGTCACACTTTTAATTATGGTCTTAGCTTTAGCATTATCTGAGATAAGCTGGATGCAACTAGAAATTTCCTTGTATAAAAAGATTAAACAACAGAAATAAAAATTCATAGATGTCATCTTTACTCAAAATAAGCACATTTCTCACTTGGACAGACATCAACCCTACTCAATTCTACGGTCCTCAGAACACTTTCTCCAAAATCATACAGTAGCTTCAAGTAATTCTGCAACTCCTCTTCAGACTCATGGCATGTTATTCTGTTGTGTTTTTTAATTTTTTTTTTAAATAAAGAAACTATGAATTAATTAGTTTTTCTTCTTTTTAAAGGAGCTAATCAGGGAGACTGGAAAAAGAGAAGGGCAGGGAAGGTGGCAACAGAGATGGAATTAAGAGGTTATACAGACTGATAGCCAGTACGACTTTTTCTTCTTCCAATGATGTAAGATATAAAGACAAGAATGATAAGGAAGCCGAGTGCCATGCCCACTGCGATGGGAATAAGAAAGTTCAGGTCAGAATCAGCAAGGCATTCTTCAGCTGCAGAAAGAAGAAAAACAAAAAAGGCAAGGGAAAATAAATTAGTAAAGGAAATCAAGCATTAGAAACCAAAGAAAGCAAGAAGCAAACGCATTTTTGAGAACTTTCACTGTATTAGATACATCTAAAGTAAAATCAGTATTGAATAAAGAATTGACAGAAAGATTGATTTCTTTACATATATATACTACACAAATGATCTGTATTGGTAACATACTTCTTCCAATTTGTACATTTAGTTTTATCTTCCTCTAGTGAGCAGCTACTCAGATTAGAAATGTGAGAACAAAGCAGCAGTTTGAGCATGCATTAGCTGATCACACCTCAGAGTTAACAGCAATAGAGCAACAAAAAAAAAGACAGGCTGGCACATTACTGCCTCATCCAAGTGACTTCCCAAACCTTCAAGTCACCAGCACTTCTCTAGGTTCTAGACATGAAGAGCAGTAACAGTCAGCAAACCAAGTAACAAAGTAGAAACTTACTGAAAACTGCAAGAGACAGCAAAGATACATATGCTCAAAGCACTGAATGGAAAACACTGAAAGACTCTCTCTTTGAGTGGGCAACTTTATTTATTTTCAATGCAAATACAAGAAAGAAGTAAGTTATCAGTTTCAGCTGAGAACTATGCAGTTATTACCGAAATCAACAGAGGAGAAAAAAGAAGAGACAGCTGTAATGCTACAGAGGTCTTCAATGTACAGGTTGTAAAATACGCGATGAACTCCTCGCTGATACAAACACCGATGCAAGGATTAGCAAACACCACTGGAACCGATTCCAAACCCAGTGATAGACCCGAGACATGGAGGCAGGGCCGGGTGTTCTTCCCCTGTTTGCAAAGAGAGCAGAGCTCCACCTGCGCGGCACCAAGACGAGATGTCCAGGGAGATACGGCACAGCACCTCTGTACTGCTTCAACACTCCAAGGGTGCTTGACTTCCATGCTTTCAATAAAGCAGAACTCCTTATAAAACGTTTTTCCTTGAGTTTATATTAGAACAAAGTGTCACACACACATTCAATGCTTTATGAAAAGTTAGCTATTGTTCTAAGTGAATATTTAAACCATTTGACCATCTGAATCAGCCTTAGTTATGGGAAATTTACTGTCTTGATTTAGCCCACTACAGTCTAGGACACACTTGCCACTACCCCTTCATGAAAGGCTACGCAAAGCCTTTGGCTACGAGGAACAAAAACAACTCACAGGGGTTCAGCTAAACTTGGAGAATCTGAAGGCACCTCCTGCCAAGCAGAGCAATACTTGGAAGGGGAAGGGGGAAAAAAAGGAGAAAGGAAATATGTACATTATACAGTGAGCTACTTCAAAATATTCCAACTACTGAGAAAGCATTTAAGCATCTTACAAAGAGAACTGCATTTGATGTTTAGTCATCTTTGTTCACTGAAGATCAACATACACAATTTAATTACTACATGCTGGATAATGGGTCATTAATACTAAACATGAATGAATTTGCTAAGGATGAAAGGTGCCCAGCAGGCAGTGACAGAAATTCCCATTCTCTTTTCTCTAAAGGAAGGAGATCACTGCAATCACTACACTATGGCACTGTTACAAGGAATTCCCAGGGAAAAAAAAAAAAGTTTAAAGTTCATACCAGGAACATTCCATTCTTTACCTCTCCAGTTTGCCACTGTTGTTGGCACACATCTGTCCGTGTATTGTTCCTGTACAATGGTTAGAAGCTTCAGAGAAGTGTTTTAAAATGCAGAACCTGGTAACTCTCCAGCACAAGCAGACTCCACATTCAGGCCAGGAGCAGCAGCTTTTTAGCTTTTTTGACAGATTTGGTCAAATGTGTCTCCATTCAAAATAATAAAAAATTTTGGCCCCCGATGTTTTTAGTCCCAGTATAAAAAGCATCTTCCCTTTTAATGCCAACCATGAGATGCAACTGACAGCCCAAAACTTTGTGGTTTTATTGGTGTATGTTATACAATAGAGAACACTGTGGTAAGCTTAAAAATTAAAAAATAACAACGAAACAAAAAGGCATTGGCTGGAAAAGCTTCTTTTGAGGACTCCTAGCATGGCCTCTTTAAGCTAAAATATCAGAAATCTTGGTATCTTATAGAACAATTTTAATATTTAGTAAACTGTATATAAGGCACAGTCAATAGTAATCAAAAACTGCAGTCTATGATAATTATACACATTAATATTCAACATCCACAAGCATACACAACTTAAATGCTGTTTCCACAAACCAGAACAAAACCATTTTTATTCACATAATGCCACTGTATATTTTTAATATTCTGAAATTAAAAGTGTAGTAATTTTGGAAGAACTGAAATTAATCAATCAATTGATTATGAACCAGAACTTACTCCAAGTTGTTAGGTTCAAACATAAACCATGACAATACATTCTGCATCATTTCTTAACCAGGTCTGTTCGAAAAACAAACCGTTTGCTTGACTCTCTTTAACACTATAATCTCCCTCTCATTATTTAAAATGGTTATGCCTTTCCCCAACAGCCCATCAGTCAATCATCCACAAAACCCTGACCTCCTCCCCAAAAGACAACAGCAACAGTCCCCCTTCCCAAACATCACAACTAACAGACTCCTAATTCCACAAGATACTACTGTAGCTTTACCATTACTATACAATACAAAGTCCAATCTTCCAGTGTCTACATACTCACTGCAAGTCTCCAGGAGAGACAACAATACTAGTGATAGAATTACAGTTAAAAAAAATAAAATAATCTTTTGACAAAAAAAAAAAAAAGTCTTTGCACTTATTACAGGACAGCACTAACTCCTGCTTGTTCCAAGTTTTGTCACAGACTCTTGCAGACTGATTTGTAATGATGATTTGTCAGAAATTTGATGTCTGCAGTTCCCTTGTAGTTTAAATTCACTTTGACTGATTTACATCCTTAGGAGCCCCACTGTTAAGCTCTTTAACCAGAGTCTATTAAAATATTTGTATTTTCCTTTATGTTAAAAAAGCTTCAGCTGACTTCAGCTTACACTTCAGAAAGGTGCTAGCATTATTTTGACTTTGCGTAGCAGATAAGGAGGTAGCTTTAACATAATGATTATAGAATTAGTGCAGGCTAGAACCCAGAAGAAAGAATATAGGATTAGACTGCACTTTTTCTTCTTGTCATATGCCGATAGAGTTCACAAGATGGGCCAGAAAGAGGTATGGTAAAGGCAAGGACTAGTGCCCCTCCTGATGCAGAAAAAAATATATAGTAGTACTGTTACCAGAAGAACTAGCAGCACAGACAGGATCAACACAGCTTCTACCTTAGAGGATGAAGCTACTAATGAATTCCTGGAAGGCTCCCTAAGGCTTTCCCACTTTTGGTGAATGCAGAGACCAATCTAATTTTCCAGGACAACCGCAAGAAGAAACTGAAGCATTCACGGCTGTACACCAATTTAAGATGGCTAGCAAAATCAACCATAAAAACATCTTGTCTGCATGGAGCTACAACTGACAAAAAGGTTACAAGCGGATTTCTGATGGTGAACCAGATGTACAGTGTCTCTAATAGTTCAAGCTGTCTTCTGCCAGTGGGTTGTACCCAAGCACACTTCAGAATGTGCTGCAAAACAAGGCATTAACACGCAGACAACCGAGGAGTCCTTGAGGAGCACCTTCACCAGCTATGTAAGAGAATCTCCGATATAGACTGATTCACCTTGACCTTACTCATTTAGTTTATTTTCTTTAAAAACAGAGAGTACAAGATGTCTGTTTTCAAATTAGTTAAAAAATGTGAACAAGTTTCCTTAAGAAATAGAACGATCTTTATTATTTAGAGCACATGTCGAACAGGTTAACAGTTCCCTATGGAGCAATACATACAGGAAAACTAGTGGTTTTATAACAACAGGCAGTCAGGTGAAACTTAGATGTTTTTTGAACCAGTTATCTACACATCAGTCTAGGAGTACCTTAATCTCTGAGCCAACGTACTTGCAAAGGAAGATTAACTTGCAGGTTTCTGCAAACATTTCTGGTATTGTTCAATTTTAGGAGTAGTTTGCGCTAATCTTCTATATTGTCACTTAGAAACTGTGCTCAGGTCAAAAATTTGCATGGTCAGATGAATACAGTGTGGTAACTACTCCTTTAACAGAAATGCACATGTAACTGGTGCCACTGAACATCAGCCACCAAAATGCTAAAAATCTACATGAATTTCTGCATTTAAGGATATATTAATACGAAAGTCATTAGATCCACTTTTTTTTTTAAATTAAAATGGAAAGTCTTGCAGCCTGTTTCAGGATTGAACACATAGTAGTTCCCCACTTTCATTAAAATTAATTTCAGTAACTGATGCAAAATTCAAGCTGTAGACTACAAGCTACAGTAAGCATTATCCACCCATCCTTGCTTCCCTAGCTTGTGTCGAGTAAACTGTTTTCACCAAAAAAAAAAAATTACTGAAAGAAGTGTATTTTATTATTTGTATACAAACATGCCACAGATATCTCTACAACCCTAGAAAACACTAACAAAACACTAAACCAGCTTTGATGCAGGCTAAACTCATTCTAAAGGGGGAGACAATGTTACGTTCATTAAATAACTAGTTTAGGCAGCTCATGTTATGACATATGCAAAAAAGCCACACTTACCTAAAAGTCTAAAGGACTTTTTTTTTTTTCCCATGCAGTAAAAACTATATATTACAGCACAAGGAGGCCAGAGGAAAACACTGTGCAGCAAGGGTTAGTCTCTACAGAGCTGCAGTTTAAGAACAGTCTAGTTGCACTGCATTTTTAAGCTAGTTATCCTTTCCATACAGCAAGGGAAAAACAGGTGTTGTGGGTCCATCTCAGACTCGTTTGGCCTTTGCATTCTCAACATTAATAAATGCTACACAGCAAACAATCAAACACAAAGTACATTAAACATTCAGAATGCCAGTGGCGGGCAGTTATAATGTGAATTTTGGTTGGCAGAGAACCATTCAAGATGAAGATTTAAAGACAGCTCAAGCTGCAACAACAGATACTGGCTCATTAAATGTAAGCATCTTTAAACAATGGCCATTCAAAGCAACAAGACAGACCAGTTCTGTGCAGAGTATGATATAAAGTTAAGT